>NW_015544236.1:733155-735504 GCF_001515605.1 Sinocyclocheilus anshuiensis
GAACGAAACACCGTCATGTTGCTCAGAGACACAAAACAGCGCTGTGGCTGTATTCGGGATGATTTTTGTTGGCGAAATAGAGCAAAAACAAGCAATATGGTGTCTAAAACGTAAGTCTCTTAATTAACTTATCGTTTATTGAATTCATTGTCACATTTGTAATCATGGTAATTTTGGAGAAAAACGGCACTCTTCGTGTGAAATTGAATAACTATATGAAGTGGTATAAATATATACATTTTCTGCCATCATGTCTTGAATTTGTGATCATTCTAAATGCATTTTAACAGACTGAATCATGCAGTGAAAGAAAACACACTAAATGCGCACACGCACTAGTCTAGACTTCACGTAATGTATGCGTGCGCTCTGTAGAGATGTTTTGAATGGTTTTTGCAAAATACTCGCTAATGTCAAATCGCACATCGTTAAAACAACAATTACGATATTATCGCAGACGATATATATCGCACACCCCTACATCATACAGACAGAACCTGACGGACCTCCACTTACTCTCTCTAGTGTTCATTTTGTCAGCTATTTTCAACTCTAGTCTTAGTCTCGTGTTAAATGTCCTTGTTAGTTTTTCTCATGTGTAGTCAACCTTATCCTATTTTATTTTAAGTCAAGTTTTAGTAGACTAAGGCCCGGTTTCACAGACGGGGCTTAACTTTATCCAGAACTAATGGTGCATTCAAGTCATGTCGGATAGATCGTATTTAAGAGATGAACGCCACCACAAAGTCGTTATTACGAGTGGGAAACTAACTTTTCTTTAAGCCCCGAGATTCCGAGTTGGGGGCGTGTCAATGAGAAACATGGCGGAATCGATGGTGTCATATTAAAAAGGTACACCGCCATCTTGTGCCGACTAAACTGACTTGAACGCACCCGACGTCGTAATTACGACTTGTCAACTTGTAAGTACGAACGTCCCAGGAGGACTCGAACACAGCATAAGCCTTAGTTAAATTAAGATATTTAAGCAGCTTTTATAAAAAATGCCTAACACTACACGTGTGCATCTTGAGATGGAACGGACCTATTTTAAGATACGCGTCAGAGCAAGAGATTTTCAGTTGAGACCGCTCAAACATGCATTTTAGTCTGGGACCAGCCTTTGTAAAGTTTTTTCCAATTTTTCATTTCAATACTCTTTTTTTCCTATCGCAATAGATATCAAATAGTGGACTTCTATTGTGATATTATCATATGGAGATTTTGATGTCCTTGCATCCCTATTGCTTTTTATACGTTCCTATAGACTGAACAGGTAACATGGCATCGCCATCTTCACAAACTCACAGCTTCATAATTCAGAGACCATACCGGACCAGTTTACAAAGACCCCAAAACGCCATTGTCATGTAAACGAACAGCCAAAATGCATGAGAAGTTTTCAATTATTAGATGACTAATTTGTGAAGGCCATACTTTAGAAGTGCATAACTAACACGTGCTCAAACTCCTCGTGGCGTGTTCATGCTCAATGATCGTTATATTAATAGCTAATCAGCATCACAGGGATCATCTCTAGAGCAGTTGCTTTGGTGTAGTTCGTGCAGCTCAGATGAAGTCAGACTGGTATCAGACACTGAGCAAGATGATGCAAAGCAGGACCCCCACACACAGATCTCTTACCCCTTTCAGAGACTCGTAGCGATGAGACCGCGGCTTCTTGATGCCGTTCCTGTGCCACTTCCGAGCTACACACACACACACACACAGAGAGAGAGAGAGAGAGATCAGCTCAACATCCACAGCACCAGCACACAGCAGACCCCGCAGACACTTACACTGGTTGTGTGTGGTGTGGTTCTTCGACTTAGCCATTTCTGATCGTGGTCTGCTAACGAAGGAACAGAAGAGCACGTTCAGAAAACACATCTAAACCCAACAGATCGCTTTCACATAGTGCTACTTCAGACCGTTTCTGAGCACCGCACCAGTTTAGTGTGCGTCTGAAACTAAAGCCAAACTTGTTGAGCGCATCTGAGCGCCATGCTAGCAGCTAACCGCCAGCAGACGCTCCTTTCTCTATTTACTACACAATCCGCGCGCGCTCGGCCTCAATACCGCTCTCGCGCCGCGTGCTAGCACCCACTCAACACAGCACTGAACTCATGATTCAATACCACTCTTCATCTCTGGAGGATTAATGCAGATTTCTTTCATACGGAGACAAACTCAATACCTACCACACGAAGCGCACGACAACCGGAAGAGAGAGAGAGACAGCAAAGCGTTGTGGGAGATAAGAGTCCCTTTCGCCGGATGTGACGTACGACAAAACGCGACGCATTCGCAAAATGTAAACAAACACGGCTTAGAAACATGAATGTGTGA
>NW_015544236.1:735569-759618 GCF_001515605.1 Sinocyclocheilus anshuiensis
TGTGTGTGTGTGTGTGTGTGTGTGTGTGTTTTGTTAAGTGATAGTTCTGAAGAAAAACGATAGGAACAATTATGCATTAAGAGCCGGGGGGTGAAAACTTTCTGAATTTGATATATTTATATAATAAATAAGAAACATGTAAACATCTTCATTCTGTTGAAAAGTTTTCACCCCCGACTCTTAATGCATGGTTTTTCCTTCTGGAGCATCAATGAGCAGTAAAATAATTCACATTTTGCAGATTCTGAAAGGTGTATGTAAACTTTAACTGTAAATATGAATGTGGTGGTTTAAATTTTCTAGATTTTGCCTCCTTAAATAATTGGTTAAAACAGCACTTAACAAACCCTGATTCATTTTGGAATATTCTTCCTAATATTGTTTTCTCTAAGGTTATTACATGTTAATTACAATATCACTAAATTGCCCCTTATATTAATAAGTGCTTTTGGCATGGCATCTAATTTATAAACATAATTTTAGTCCACATGGTTATTTTATTTGGAATAATGGTGTTATAAAAATAAATCATTGTTTTTCCCTGATTACATACATTGTGTCCCTCTGCAACGGCCTGTACATAACACTCCAGAAGACAGTGTGGACTTTCTCATCTAAATATTTAATAACTAACAAGGTAAAGGATGTTTTTTACCCTGTTAAGCTCTATATAAAACATTTTTCCTGATAGTGATTCTTTATGTTGCTTTTGTGGGGTTGATCTTTTTTTGGGAATGCACACACCTTATTTTGGAAGGATTTCTGTATTTTTGTACACGCTTTTTCTTCTTTGTTATACAAAGGTGTTTTATCTGGTCATCACAACTTTGCTAAAGAAGTTAAGGACCATTATTTTTGATAAACTTTTGAACGTTTATTTTTTTAGCATTTTTTTAACACGAGTGTACGTTTCAAGGTGTTAAGCCCTATTTTCTGTTTTCTGTAAAGCACTTAAATCCTACCTGGACACTCTTCTTACATCCAGCTACTCTAAAGCCTTTAAAACTGTCTCACTGTGTCATTCTCATAATGTTTTCCCCATTCTGTAACCTGCCATTTTGTTTTAGATTGCACTTACCACTGGCATTGACTTTTGTATGTTCTTTGCCATGACCATTTCAAAAAAGACAATAAAAAGACATGATGATGCAGTGCAGTACGTGTCCAGCAGATGTCAGTGGAAACACACACTAATGTGTCAGCACTCACAGAAATGACTTCATATATAGTAATGCATCACAGCAGCTGCACTCCATTCAATATGTGATGCAGACGCAGAGCAGAGATAAGGGCCACATGCCAATAAACCGTGTTTCATACCTATATTTATCTATGGGTAACTGATGATTTGTCTCTGTGAACATACATCCAGATCTAGTTAAATGGTCACTCACAGCTTTGACTGTGACTCAGTGAGATCCTTTCAAAAGGCTTTCTGGCGTCAGTGGTTTGAGCTCTATGAAAATATGACTGCACCTGCAGTGTCTGTGCATCTCTGTCGAAGCCCAGCCATTCTCTAGTGAAGCCAAAACAATGCTATTAATAGCGTCTTCCTCCAGCTCGGGCCTGGCTTGCCTTGCCTTCTAATGATATGCAGGGACCTCAATGCTCTAAATTTAGAGCGACTAACAGTCCTGCTCAGCGGAGCACAAAACCCCTCTTTCTGAAAAACTCTGTGATTTCTTACAAGAGCAGGCTGATCTAACGTGCTTTCACATCAGTCCTGTGGGCCTAAAACCAACCGGAAGATCCGTTTACAACAATCTGACTAAACATTACAAGCTCAAAACACACAGAAGAATTGTTTAAAATACAATCTATAACACTTTATATAATACTTTAAGATTGAGATGATAATGATATGAAGCAGCGCATCTAGAACCGTCTCCAGAGCTGCCTTTACAGCATCTCTGTCTCTTCTCTCTTTTACATAACAGGTCCGCTGAGAGACAGGCCCGGCTAAACCCAATCCCAGAGAGCCTGAGCCACACCACACACACTGCTCTTTCATCTGTACTACGCCACAAACAGCCCACAGTCCTCCGGATTTCACTCCAACCGGAAGATGAATACTGCACTGGAATAATATTATCATTTCTCACTTATCTTAGTTTGCTGAATGAACCCAGAAACCTCTGCTGGGTTTGGTTATAAATGCAGGCCTGAGTTTCAAAGCAATCCGATATGAAGGTCATATGAAGGGTTACACGTTCAAATAATAAAGCACACTGATCTTTTTAAAGTGAATGCTGGTTTAAACGTGTTGTGTAAATGTTTTAACTGAGATCATTTCCTTTTGTTATGTGCTTTATGTATTGTAATGTATGTTTGTATGTTTCTCAGGAGATATTAATTCTCCTGGCAGGCTGTTATTGAAAATAAGAACCCGTTCTTAATTGACTTACCTGGTTAAATAAACAAACAAAAACTGTGAGTTATCATATTCTGGTGGTGTAATGTTATCATATGCATAGCCAGTGCTGGGCAATAATTGATTACATGTCTACAATGTAATTACATTGTAACAATCTGGATTACATTGTTTTGTTTTTGGAAGGCTTTTGTATTCCAAACACATTAAAATGCAAGAATTCATGTTAGTTCTTATGTACATTAAATGCAAGGTTTCCTAAACTTTTTTTGTCAGCTGAACCTCTTTCAGCTAATATATTTACTAGGGTGTAATGTGTTAACTTAATTAATTAGTTATGAAAAAATAACGCGATTAAAATATTTTAACGCAGTTAATGCACTGGCCCCGCCCCCAGACCTGTACGTCATCTTACACTTCATACAGTTGACTGTAGACAAATATGATCCATTAATCCATTCATTAATGCGGTTATGTCCTAAAATTCAAGATATTGTGGCAAAAAATCAAAAAATCAAATCAAAAATATTTTTTGTCTTATATTTATATCTCATGATAAGCGATATCACACGAGCAGTGACTTTATGTCCGAATGCCACGAGTGTAAATGCGATTTTATACAACAGTTCAGTTCTGGCCCCGCCCCCAGACCTGTACGTCATCTTACACTTCATACAGTTGACTGTAGACAAATATGATCCATTAATCCATTCATTAATGCAGTTATGTCCTAAAATTCAAGATATTGTGGCAAAAAATAAAAAAATAAAATCAAAAATATTTTTTGTCTTATATTTATATCTCATGATAAGTGATATCACACGAGCAGCGACTTTATGTCCGAATGCCACGAGTGTAAATGCGATTTTATACAACAGTTCAGTAAATAAGAAGTTAAATAAAGTAAATAAGCAGAAAATATTACCTTTAAAGCCACAGCAGAACTGAGCAACAGTTTCTGAATGAATCCGCGGTTTGAATGAATCGAATGAATGAATGACTCAAAAACACATTTACCGCCACCTGCTGGCACCTCGATTTTAGTTTCTTATTTAGAGTATCATTTCATTTAAAGAACAAACAAACAAACATTAAAGGGATAGTTCACCCAAAACATTTAATTCTGTCATCAATTACCCTCATGTCGTTTCAAACTTTCTTTAGTGGAACATAAAAGAAGGTATTTTGAAGACTGTTGGTAACAAACCTGTTTTGGTTACCAATGATTTTCATTGCATGAACAAAAAATACTGAGATGCTTCTCATATTATCATCTTTTATGTTCCATAGTTTATGTTTGGAACATAACTTTTATGTGTAATACATTTTATGTTGAATCAAATCAAATATTTCTTTCTAAAGCTAATGTCTACTTGATTCTTTCTCATTTAACACAATAATGGCTTTAAATGATCTTTTGTGGGTAATTTCATAGACAAATTTAATTTGTGATTAATTAGATTAATTAATCGACACATGTAATTAATTACATAAAAAAATGTGAATCAGCTGACAGCCCTAAAATTTACTTGAGGTACCACCGAGATTTTAAAATAAACAATTTAATGATTAAGTATCATATTTGCATGTTCGCAGTTCTCTGGCGTTGGTTAATGGTCACATGACATGCAGGTACACAAATAAAATAGTTCATATTTTTTCAGTAACTGTTTGATTTTGATTGCTGATATTTTAAATTTATTGAATGTCATGATTTTATGATTTAATTCATTATTAGCTTTTCGTTAAACTTCCGAACCCAATGCAGTTTCTTCACAAACCCCAGTTTGGGAAATCCTGATGTAATGTAATGTTCAATGCACTTCATGTTGTTAAATAACACCGAATGGAATATGATTTATTTCTCTTTTTATTGTATATCAATACGGTACATTATTATCCTAATTAAATCAATATGATAAACGAGTTAGGTCAAAGGTAATTTAAAAGTAATCAAAAAGTAGTCTGATTATATTAATGGATTATGTTACTAGCTACAATTTTTGTCATGTAATTTGAAATCAGTAACAGACTACAATTTGTGAGTAATCTACCCAGCTCTGTGCATAGGATGATACCGTTTATTTGTTTTTCATTGGAAAAACCATCAGCTTGATCCATCAGTGATGGAAACAGGCATTTGGAAGCGCATTTTGTGAATTAAGGCTGTTCTCTGTAGTTCTAGTCTGCGACACATCAACACATACATGGATATATAACGCATGCTAAAGCTCTTTGGTTGTGTTGTGTTGACTAATTCATATTTTGTAATATTTTGAATGGATTCCCGCTATCACCTGCACTCCTCAGTTCTGTACAAATGACTAAATGACAAATGTGATCACAAAACCAGTCATAAGAGTCACATTTTTTAAAATTGAGATTTATACATCATCTGAAAGCTGAATAAATAATATTTCCATTGATGTATGGTTTGTTAGGATAGGACAATATTTGAAAATCTGGAATCTGAGGGTGCAAAAAAATCTAAATATTGAGAAAATCATCTTTAAAGTTGTCCAAATGAAGTTCTTAGCAATGCATATTACTAATCAACAATTAAGTTTTGATATATTTACGGTAGGAAATTTACAAAATATTTTCATGGAACATGATCTTTACTTAATATCCTAATGATTTTTGGCATAAAAGAAAAATGGATCATTTTGACCCATACAATGTATTGTTGGCTATTGCTACAAATATACCCCAGCGACTTAAGACTGCTTTTGTGCTGCAGGGTCACATATTTGGCTCTAAACTGGTGAAATTCACCAAAAGTCAAAGACTTTGGGCCACTATCTGCAATAATCATAGAACATAATAATCAAATGCTGATTAAAAAATGAAGTTGCATTCAGAATCGCGTCTCTGTTCTCTGTAGTCATCTGTGTTTGCTGGACCAAACGTCCACAGCAACACTTGAGTCTCTGTCTGCACATCTGGCTTCTGTTAGAGAGATGAAATTGCGAGCCGGCTCATGTTACAGAGGGGGTTTGGGAAAGCGAGTCGTCCGTGGCAGAGGCAGCGGTCAGCCGGGGACATTTGGATGTCATTACAGCGCAGGCCTGTTCAGTAATCAGTGCCTTCAGCTTCCTCTTTCTTCTGAAACGAAAGCCTCGTTAAAGCAGCACCTCGGCGGTGCGCCTGAGTTTAGCTCCCGCCGGGCTCAGAGGGCTTTTCTGCCACAAACACGCATGCAGCAGAGGCAAACGGGGCCCGCTTAGTCCCCTCCCAAGCCCTTGACATTCTCCTTCCTCCGACCCTCATGCAGCGCGGCAGACGTGTTTTGTGCACCAGGCGCTGAGTGTTAGAGGGCTGTTCAATGGCACGCAGTCCTGCATGCTGATAGAGGCTCTCTGAATCCAGCTCTCACTCCGCTGGCAGGCCAATCGCAATGCAGGAGGAATGCCGGTGATGCTTTCACGAGAGCATGCGCTCTGATTGGCCGAGAGGCAGAATGAATGGAGACAGTTGATCTGAATGAGCGTCAGGCAGATCCTCCCAAATAAACAGCTGTATGGGACACAGATCCACAGCACTGAGTGACCTAGTTAAGCCACTGATTGCATTCTACTGTATGATCGTGTAAGAAAAGATATAGGATGTTTCTGTATTGCAACACAAGTGGAAACACTCACGTTTAAAGTGAGACACTTGACTGTTCCCTAGTAAACAAGAAATATATTTAAAATACACATATTTCATATTAGTATAGTTCAAATCTTTTATCATATTTACTGACATGTCGCTCAAGACGTACTGATATAGAAATGATAATTAAAATTTATTTGGAGTACTGCTTGTGCACAATGTACATTACTTAATATTAAGCCTGAAATGTGTTTTAATGTCACCATTGCTGAGGATTGTATGATCTCTGAATGATATCGCTCTTTAAATGCGAGATATTTAAAGTTTACCTGAAGTATACTTGCAGTAGTTCCACTTTAGCACAATCAAATATACAAATATATATTCAGCACTACTTCCACACAATTAAAGTGCATTAAACACAAAATTAGTTGTTTAGTATACCAAAAGTACAATTGCAGGGTATTTTTATTAAGCACATAAATATGTAAGTGTATTTGTAGCATACTTTGCATGAAATAAATGTGTCAAATGCTTTTTAGTATATTTATTTTTCACTAGGGTTATCGTGCCTCTTCACAGACAAAAGCAGCAGACGTGGCCATGGGAGACATTCAAGTCAGTACAATCAGAAGATAAATTAAGTTATGTAAGGTGTGGCTGATGACTCACGGTCTTTGTCAAACACACAGGCCTAGTATTTTTAAGCCAGCTTTATTGAGCAATCCATGCACCACTCCCAGTCACAGTTCACAGCCGCTGACCGGCTTTTCCTCTGATAAGAACACGACTGCTCAGACCGAAACACCCGCATGCAATGTGTGTTCACTTTCACAGATTTACTCATCGATGTTCCTCAGTCTGAGCCGAGTGCAGTGATGTGTTTGCACAAAACGCCACTGAAAGATGACAGCTGTATTGAAGTTGTTGTGGTTAATTACTCTTACTGTTGTTGCTGGCGCGATGACTTCATTGACTTGGGTGGCAGTTCATTTAGCAAACACACAGATAACAGTGTGGTTGAGACGGGTTCAGACTGGTTTGTCCTCATCTTCCACCAGTTGACTTTCATAATGATGATGCTTTTTGAATCTCACAAGAGATTTGTACACGTCCTGAAGAAAATTTGATTGGCGTTTATTCATGCAAAAGATGCCATCATGGTAATGTGGATGCTTGCCAGGGCTTTGTTATGTGGTTGCTATGGTGTTCTGTGTGGTTGCTAGGTGTTTTCTTCCTGTCTGGTGTTCAAGAGGTAAAATTGGTGCATCTGATCACTTAAGTACGAGCACACTATCCTCAACAACACACATGATTTGAGGAATCATTGACTAAACCAACTACCATGCAACATATTTTTCCAGTACCATCTATCTATGCAGTATGCTAGTATTGCGCTAAAACAAGCAAAGTGTTAAAACATGATAGAAACATGTTAGCAAGGTGTTAAAATATTCAATGTCTAAAACATGCTAGCCATATGCTAAATACTGTAGTAAACTGTAGTATTTACTGTAGTAAACTGTAGTAAATTACAGTATACCCAGTCAGCAAATTTCCTTTGGCGCGGATCTGGCCCATATCAACAGCTAAAGTGTGGCCCAGATTAGTTTGTGTTCGCCGGCCCAAAACTGGTCCACATCTTTTTAGCCAGAACTGAACACGAGCGCGCCGGCTCGCTTCCCCCGTCTGCGCATCCTGAAGCACTTGATCAGCGCTGCTGCTCCCCCAACTACAACGTCCAGCAAAACATCAGAATAGTCGAAAACCGGTGAAATATCGGGTGGTGTGTACTGCCGAATGTCCAGCAATTCGTCTCTGGTGAAACTGATTGCAGGGATATAACTAAAGACAGGACAAACTAACAAAAACATAAAAACAACTGCGGAGCACGCCACGGAGGCAGCCATCAGTGTCGGCGCCATCGTCATCGTACATTATGAACTCACTATAGTCAGTACTACAGTATGCTGTAGTATAAGTTAACAAAGTGTAGTAAATACTATAATTTACTACAGTATACTGTAATTTACTACAGTTTATTTCAGTATTTTTCATGTTGGCTGGAGAAAGGGGTGTTTTGAGCTTCAGTACAACTTCTTAGCCGTCTGAGCGTTTAGCTGAAGCGTTTACACGCCTCATCTGAGAGCCAATGACGTGCGAGGTGGAGCACTTCTGGGTGAAATGCATTTCCTGTAGATAAAACACATCTGATGATAAAGGCTCTGCATACTTCCCCGGGCCACCCGTGTGCCTGCAGCACCATAGACCATTATCTGAAAGCATCTGAACATCTGGAGCTCCTCCTGTCAAATTATTGCGCAATTATTGCCCTGACAAGGCATGACAAGATGGAGGAACAGCTGTGTGAGGTGCCTGCTACGGGAAGCACCACTGTCACTGTTATTCACACTGGAACAAACCCCAACTAACCCTAATAAAACTCTTAACCCATTCCACACCGTGTGTGTTTCGCACCTGAATGATCTCAGTCACACACCCTTCACTAGTGACTATAAAAACCCATTGCTATTAAAGGGATAGTTCACCCAAAAATGAAAATTCTGTCATTAATTACTCACCCTCATGTCGTTCCAAACCCGTAAGACCTTCGTTCATCTTCGGAACACAAATTAAGATATTTTGAAGAAATCCAAGAGCTCTCTGACCCTCCCATAGACAGCAATGCAACTGCAGTGTTCCCAGGTCCAGAAACGTAGCAAGGAGATCTGTAAAATAATCCATGTGACATCAGGGGTTCAAGTTGACATGTGTTAGCAGATATTAAACAGACAGTCCACTAATACTATCATTATTTTTTTGTAGTTGCAAACTTATTTATAGTTAGAATGTCTGAAGTGGACTATCAATATGAAGTGTTAAATAATACAATTAAATATTTGCTTTTTTTTTTTTTGGAATATACATACAGTACTGTGCAAAAGTCGTAGGCCACTTGCATTCTCACCAGCTAAAAATGGTTTTAAGTCAGATATTTCTATCTTTTGCTGTAGCGTGTCAGTAGGAAATATCAGTTTACATTTGCAAACATTCATTTGGCCATTAATTATAATAATGCAGTGAGATTTTTGAGCTCCACACAGAGATCTGATCTGATCCTCATCAGTCTGTCTGGAGTCACATGAAGAAACAGAACAAACTGAGACAGACTCAATCCAGAAGAACTGTGTCTCCGAGACGCTTCAAGAAACCTCCTGCAAAGTATTGCACATATTTTAAATTTGTCAGAACATATGGCTACATTTGAATGGCAAAAAGTGGGAAACAATGCATTTTGCCCTCATGATGGTGTAGTTACGTGATCACCAGCAGGGGCTGACGGGACCATGTTAACTAGTCAAACCTTTACTCGTTGGTAAATATTGATGAAGTCAGTTGGTCGAAATGGCACTGGGCAGCATTTTTTTCCATCTGACTGTCACTAGTACATAGATTACACAGACTGTAACACACTAGTGTACACTGGTCTCGTGTACCTTTTTTGACTGTAGCTTTATCCCTCATTGGCTCTAATCAAACGCACTGCTGTTCTCAGGAAGACAGTCATTTCTTGTAGCTAGAGTACAGTTATTTCTGACATGTCTTGAAGACCTGAATGGCCTGCATTACTCACTTCCCGTCTGAAAGAGGTCAAGGTCTCACACTCGGCTCATGCATTCATGCTCGTACTCTCTACATTCCTACAGGCTTTAATCACAACACATTATAAATAAGCATGGGAAATCTTCACTTATTTACGAGTGCAATTGCTGCTCTAATGCTCAGTGTTTCCTGATGGGTTTCTGATCAGTTTAAAACAGGTCATGGCATGCCATTTTTAAAATGTTCCTTGAGCTTCACATGATGTTGGTGAACTTTTGGGCACAAAAATTATTCACAAATTATTCCTAAATTCACAAATCATGAGTGTTTTCCACACTCATTCTGCATGTGTCACAGTGTGGAGGAAGTATAAAAAAAGTCATGTTGGCAGCTCGTTTTTAACAAATGCTCTCTCTGCAGAGAAAGAGTTCTGACACATGATGTTGGTGAACTTTTGGACACAAAAATTATTCACAAATTATTCCTAAATTCACAAATCATGAGTGTTTTCCACCCTCATTCTGCATGTGTCACAGTGTGGAGGAAGTATAAAAAAGTCATGTTGGCAGCTCGTTTTTAACAAATGCTCTCTCTGCAGAGAAAGAGTTCTGAGTTTTTGAGGACTCAAACATACAGTATTTTTGTTATAGAGGGTTTGCATTGATGTCACTTCCCCTCAGTCAGACGCAGTGACAAAACATCCTGCATCTTGGCTGGCGCTAATAGAGGAAACTGAGAAAATGGGAGCGAAACAAAAGCTCACCTGCTGAAATTAAAGGGTTAGTTCACCCAAAAATGAAAATTAGGCTGTGTTTTACTCACCCCCCGAGGCATCCTAGGTGTATATGACTTTCTTCTTTCAGACGAATCCAGTCGGAGTTATATTAAGTTGTATAATAATCCTCTTCGCTAACACTAACCATGCTTTTTGTGGAATACAGTTACTTAGTGAACATACATTTTGACAAAAACTTTACAGTTACATAGAAAATAGAAAAGATTCCAAATATTTAACTGCTGAGTAACTGATACAATATGTAAGCTATATGATTTTACAATAAAATTCAACATAAACAACATAAAACTGCAAATCCACATTTGCCAGATTCCAGCTGTTTCTGCGAATTGCAGTGATCAATCATCTTTCAGCAATCTGTAAAAAGGCAGCTCAGATTTCTTGTTTTACCTACAGTAAGTGTTCAGTCTGTCACACAACAGCTACTTCACATTTTAGACGTGTTTTTGCCTCAGTCAAGCCGAACATTGACGCAGCCATTCAGTGTTTTTCACACTCTCTGGAGACTCACATATGTCTTAAATGTCATATATCATGACTCCTTTACAATTAAATTGGTTTTTGAGAGGTATTTGTGAGAAACTCATAAATGCAAAAATACATTCGGCGTGACTGAAGCAGTGCTAGTAAAGTGTATTTGATGGATTGCAGATCTTGAGGAAGGGTTCATCAGCTCTGTTGTAACACCTTGTAATCTGCCTCGTTATCAGCATCCTGACGGAAATAGAGCAACACAAGTGACTGACTATTTTACAGAAAACAACTCCACACAAACAGAAAGACTGTGGTTCCCAACCCTGGTCCTTGAGGCACCCCAACACTGCACGTTTTGCATGTCTCCTTAATCAAACACACCTGATTCAGGTCATCAGCTCATTAGTAGAGATTCCAAGACCTGTAATTGGTGCATCATAGAAAGGAGACATGCAAAATGTGCAGTGTTGGGGTGCCTCAAGGACCAGGGTTGGGAACCACTGCATTAGAGTTCAACATGTTGCTAATGACGTGCATAAAAATACACATAACACTCAAAATGAATGGGTAAAATGGACCATTTTTAAATTAGACAGACCTCTTTTTATTGATGCGTTCCTGAAATGCATGCTCTTGACTTTTGATCTTATCGCATTCTGTCTGCTTATCAGTTTCCTTCTGAGAGTCATTCGGGGACCATTATATTTCAACACAGCTTGTGCTTGTTAGATAAGTTTACTTGTATAGCACATTTATATTCATAAACTGCAGATATTCATTTTCACTTTCCCTGCCAGCATATTGCTGAAAATAATAAGTCTTACTCAGAACAGGACAATACAATCACGTCAAACATGACTCAGCCTGGCTTGGCGGTGCATAGTTTTGCTCGATTGGCGACCTAAAGATTTCACCAGCGCAGGAAATCCCCTGTACAGTTTATACGTATATGAGCGATTCTGTCCACACGAGAAAGCTGAAGAATAGGGAAGAATGGCTTGTGGAGGGATTACCGGTGCATACGATGTCATTGTAAAACTGAAAGCTGGTAATCCCCGTAACCTTCCCAGAGCCAACATGACATGCAGGGAATCGGGTTTTCTTGAGTCCTTCGGAAATTCTTACAGTCCATCTATTGTTGTTTTGAATGAACGCATGATGCAAATCCTACTTTGGCTGCACTTCCAGGGGGAAAATGTCCTGACGATCGCTCAGCATCTGCCCACTTGAGCTGGATCGCTCGGGCTGGAGTCTGAGGAGAGGGGCGACGGGGAACGAAGACGGGATCTCTGGCTGGGAGTGACTCAGTGATGACAGAAGCTCCAGATTACAGGGTTTAGGCCTGTACTTCCCTTCAAACAGCAAACGCCGCCCACGCTGGGTGTGTGGGCTCTGACAGCTCTAAAAACAAAGCCCTGCTTTCCTGACCGAGAGAACAGGATTTTACCTTATGAGCTTGAGGGGAGGTGAAGAGAGTTCACACGTTGTTTTGTGACGTTCAGAATCTAGTGGCGTTTTTTTACAGCAATGCCTGGTTTCTGAACGCAGATGCTTTCAGAGGAACCAAAACTCAAAAGAGGACGTCTAAAGGTTTCCTAGCAAGGAATGAAAGCTAGTTCACTCAGAAGTGTCAATGGTTTGGGGTTTCAACCCTATTTGACTTGATTTCTTCCATGGAACACAAAAGCAGAGTGAAAACGACCTGCATGAGGCTATGAGACTCATGAGAACCAATGCGTTTGGCATCACTGACATCAAACCTGGTGCAATATATGCTAGAGTGAGGAATAAAATAACGACAGCTCCTCATGCATCTTTATGATTTCATGTTATGGAATTAGATTTTTTGACTTTTTTGTCTACTAAAAATCTCCTTTTGTGTTTGGAACACAAAAGCAGAGTGAAAACAACCTGCATGAGGCTATGAGACTCATGAGAACCAATGCGTTTGGCATCACTGACATCAAACCTGGTGCAATATATGTTAGAGTGAGGAATAAAATAACGACAGCTCCTCATGCATCTTTATGATTTCATGTTATGGAATTAGATTTTTTGACTTTTTTGTCTTCTCACTATTAACTAGTTGCTTATTAACATGCATGTTACATACTGGCTGTTTAGTACTTATAAAGCAGATATAAACATCTAGTACAAATATCGGTAATGCTTTAGATTACAACCCGCAATGTACTGCATAAGTAAACAGAATTTACAGCGTAACTTTTTTGTAATTACAGTGTACCTATTCAGTACCTCCGTGTAGGTATAAGGTAACAATATGCGAAGTTTGGGGAATAAAGGAGTAATAATCTGTAAAATTACAAATTATTTCTACTGTGAGGAATAAAATAACGACAGCTCCTCATGCATCTTTATGATTTCATGTTATGGAATTAGATTTTTTGACTTTTTTGTCTACTAAAAATCTCCTTTTGTGTTCCACAGAAGAGAGAATGAATAAAAAACGGAATAAATGATGTCACAATTGTCATTTGGGGTGTATTGTTCAGTTAAATGAGAAGATATAGTTATAAAAACCATTGTAAATGTAAAAGAATAGTGGTGTCCACACCAACGGACCACACCACACCAATGTTTCAGCTGATGAACGATAAAAACTCTGGCAGCCAATCAGAATCCACTTTTGAGAGCTCGAGCATTTAAAGTGACAGACGACAAAACTGCAACACATTTATAATGAACAGCACATGATCGTGAGTTGATGTCGTTATAGTTATCTTTATAGCTATCGTTCTTGGTCTGAACGGGCCTAAATAGCCTCAGTTTTCAAGAGTTGCTTAGAAGAAGTATTTCATGCATTACTGGAGAACTGCGACTAAACACTCATTATATTACCTGGAATTTATAGAAGAGCACATCATTTACTGATAGTAATTATGCATCACTGCAAAATGGGCTTTCCATTGTGGAAGTGACCAGAGGAAGTAGAGCTCAATCACTCAGCGCTTCACAAGAACGTCTCAAAGACACACACCACTAACTGTGCTCATTTTGAACAAACCCATTTTTAATAACACAGAATGATGCCATTTTCACAACAAAACTCAAGATACTCTGCCAAATATCGATCATTGGAGTGGATCAGTTGAGATAACCTGTAATGATCTGAGTTCATTTGTTCAGTAATGACTATTTCTTACTCTTTTAGTGTGTAGTTGTGGATTATATATCCATACTGTGCCTTTTACATGAGCAGCAGTGCAGTGAACACCGCATTGATTTTCTTACTTACTAATTGTGTCTGGAAACACTTTATTTTAAGGACCAATTCTCACTATTAACTAGTTGCTTATTAACATGCATGTTACATACTGGCTGTTTAGTACTTATAAAGCAGATATAAACATCTAGTACAAATATCGGTAATGCTTTAGATTACAACCCGCAATGTACTGCATAAGTAAACAGAATTTACAGCGTAACTTTTTTGTAATTACAGTGTACCTATTCAGTACCTCCGTGTAGGTATAAGGTAACAATATGCGCTTTAATTTACAGCCCACAACTGTTGTATTTACCCTGTAACTACATTGAACAAGGGAGGAACAAGTTGGACTTAAACACAGATGTGTATATTTGCACAGTAATTACAGAGAAAAATATTGCACTAGTTTTAATTGAATTGTTCGATGGCCAAATTAAACCCTCTACACTTTTTTTTGTTGCTATAAAAACACCACAGTATGTTGAGAAGTTGCTGGTGTGAAGTTGCTGAGATTAACGAAGAAGCTTTCATAAGGTAAGTAGTCTCGTGAATTATAAATCAGCAGAAACTCATTAACTCATTTCTCTAGATGTCCAGTTTTGTTGTTCTGTAATCTCCATCATGTCTATCCTTTAATAATAGAATGTGTACCCCATGGTTAAAAAATACCTATACACCTATAATAAAATACCAATATAAAATTATAAAAAGTATATATCGTCTTTCTAAATCATTCCCAAACATAAGATTGTTGTTTAGGCCATACATACCACGTAATATTAGAAAATACTTAAAGTATAATTGATTTGTAATTGTACAGGTGGTTACCGCTTTATTCCCCAAACATTGCATATTATTTCCATATACCTACACGGAGGTACTGAATAGGTATAATTACAAAAATGTTACGCTGTAAATTCTGTTTACTTATGCTGTACGTCGCGGGTTGTAATCTAAAGTGTTATCAATACCTACACGTATGTTCTTTAAAAAAAAAAAAAAAAGTATCAAAATTAAATGACTTTTTTTCTTAAAATGAGAAAAATTATTTGTCAATGGGGCAAAAAAAATCTTGTTTTGCCTTTGAATTAATTTTTTTTTTTTACCCCATTTGCAGATTGGCAAAACTAACCAATTTTGATGCATTTTTTGCATTTTTTCACTTGATATCTTAAGTCATTTTGCTTGTTAAGTAATGCATGTTGAATCAAGAATGTTTAGAATGTTTAGATAGAAAACACTGAGTAAGAAAATCATATTTTGCAGTGAAGGGCTGGTTCCTGCTTTGCCTGCTGATGGTGCAGATGTTCATAATGTATTTGAGTCTGAAACATTCAGAGCACAGCTGTGATGCTTCTCACTGATTTAAGGTGAGCCTGGTTTCTTAGTGCATGTATGTCACCAGCTGTTCCAACATTTTTAGCAATTTCTCAAAAATGCATGTTGCAATATCTTGAAGGTATTGCATATAGACGACAGGACACATGATGGATGTTATCAGCTGTGGTGGTTTCCTATTGCATGCCAGCAACATCTAGCAGCAATTACTGCAGAAAATTGCACTTTCTCAAGGTCATCACGATGAATAAAGCCAAAGCATGAATCTGATGTGTGCTTTAAAGGAACCACCCTAAACTCCAGTTTTAAACGAACACACTCCAGACAGTTTCAAAGTTGTCATCTGCGCTTCGATCAGCTTTCTTCTATTTTCCACACGTATTCCTGTCTTAAGCACCACAAACACGGATATCAGCACACACAGAACCGCTTGCGTTTGAACTCGCGTGACGTGCTGCATGCTCTCTTTCAAGTCCTCCACAGTCCTAACCCAGCACTGGTGGGTTACTTTTACTATTATCAATCCAAATTGGGTCAAATCAACCCAGTTTTCTTACCCAACAGTCTCAACTGAGTGTCTGAATTGAAACAATATCCAAGCGTTTTTTTATGTGTAGGCTACTATTAAAAGGTACACAGTGTATGTTTTTGCAAAATCACTTGCAAATATTAGATTGTTGTTTAGCACAGTAGGTCATAAATACCACATAATATTAGGTACCCCTTTGTTTTAAAAATATTTACAGTATAAATAATTTGTAATTTTCCAGGTTGTTACCCCTGTGTTCCCCAAACATCGTGTATTATTCCCTTATACCTACATGGAGGTACTGAATAGGTACACTATAATTACAAAAAAGTTACACTGTAACTTCAGTTTACTTACGCAGTTCTTTGCAGGTTGCATATCTGGTTGTTACCCCCTTATTACCCAAACGTAACACATTGTTCCCTTATACCTACACGTATGTTCTTTAAAAAAAAAAAAAAAAGTATCAAAATTAAATGACTTTTTTTCTTAAAATGAGAAAAATTATTTGTCAATGGGGCAAAAAAAATCTTGTTTTGCCTTTGAATTAATTTTTTTTTTTTACCCCATTTGCAGATTGGCAAAACTAACCAATTTTGATGCATTTTTTATAAAACAGCACTTGATATCTTAAGTCATTTTGCTTGTTAAGTAATGCATGTTGAATCAAGAATGTTTAGATAATTGTACTAGAAAACACTGAGTAAGAAAATCATATTTTGCAGTGAAGGGCTGGTTCCTGCTTTGCCTGCTGATGGTGCAGATGTTCATAATGTATTTGAGTCTGAAACATTCAGAGCACAGCTGTGATGCTTCTCACTGATTTAAGGTGAGCCTGGTTTCTTAGTGCATGTATGTCACCAGCTGTTCCAACATTTTTAGCAATTTCTCAAAAATGCATGTTGCAATATCTTGAAGGTATTGCATATAGACGACAGGACACATGATGGATGTTATCAGCTGTGGTGATTTCCTATTGCATGCCAGCAACATCTAGCAGCAATTACTGCAGAAAATTGCACTTTCTCAAGGTCATCACGATGAATAAAGCCAAAGCATGAATCTGATGTGTGCTTTAAAGGAACCACCCTAAACCTCTGTCATCCTCATTCAAACCTGCATGACATTCTGTCCTCTGTAGAATTTAAAAAGAAGGCGTTAGAAGACTGTGCCAGCTGCTCTTTTCCATTGAAGAGAGACTGAAAACTGACTCTTCGCAAGTCCTCCGCTCAAGCTCTGCACAGCTCAGATTTGTGAGTGAATCATTCAGTTTTGTGAACCAGATCAACTAACCTAGGGCAGATTCTCAGTGAATAGCAACTCAGATTTTAGTCTGTTTCTCAGAAATCTACTGAATGACTATAGAGGACTATATAACACAGTTGTATGCGTCATTTAAGACACTTTTATGGTGCTTTTTCAAAGCCTCACTCACTATTCATGCTAAACCAGTGGAAAACGAGCGACCAGCACAGACCAGTCTTCACAATTTGAACCCTTCATGTCTCACAGAAGAATGAAACTGGTGCGGATTGTTTCACGAGGAGTAATGAAAGCTCAGGGCTGTACTGTTACAGCAGCATATGGCTCATGTTTATTTGATCACCTTCATGAAGCATGCATAAGGCTCTCAGAAGCTCTGTGTGACATTTTCGGAGAACTGGGTGATGATGTTTTTGTGTTTTGTGTTTTTGTGTTTTATTCATGTCATGTGAAGTAATTGACCCTTCACAAAGACCCGCCACCCTTAGTTACTGTTGCTATGTCCGACAAGCCATGGCGCTCTCACACTACACATCATGAAAAATACATTGCAGAGCAAAAAGGAAACTAACAACACGCCGACAGACAAGACCAGAGTTGGGTATAACGCATTACACAGTAACGCCTTACTGTAATCAAATTACTTTTCCTGGTAACACAGTAATGTAATGCGTTACATTTTAAATGTATGTAATTGTAATTGATTAAAGTTACTAAAGTCAATAAAATTACGTTACTTAAGTTACAAATGCAGTGTTAAAAAATATGAAGTAAAAATCATGTTTTGAGCGTCAGTATGCCCTTTAATAAATCACCGGAGAATGCGAGTCCTACGACATTTAGATGCAATGAAAGGATGCATATTTCAAAATGTTGCACTTTATTTCACATATTTTAGTCTGGCATTACAGTTTGGGAAAACATCAACTAGTGAATGTGTACAAGTTTGTGTCACAATAACACTAATATAAGTAAAACATAAATGACTCATCAGAATGAGATCCTCTGGATTAAGCCGCGTCGCAACGCATTCTTCTTCTGAGGTAAATTCAAGGTTTATTCCTCACAGCGCGTCTCCTTCCAAAAACGAAAAGTAGCCGAGATGAACTTGATGAACCTTTGTTTGTTTAAAGAGGTGATGTCGGCGTTTACATGTTTGCGCATCTCAAGCCTGGTTTCATGTGGATGATTATTTTACAGTACGCGATAGTGGGCGTGATCACATTATAGGCTAGATTAGCTCAGATGAAAGACTGTACCTCGCGTTGGTTTCACAAGGATTATTTTTTACAAAAGCACAGTGTTTTGTCAGACTCTGTTCTGTGTTTTGTGTTTTGCTCCCCACGTGTTCCATGTCTTGGTTTTCCCCTGTGTTCCTCCTATGCCCTTATTTGGTCCTTCCCGTTCCTGTCCTTATAATTATCATTTGTTCCAGATGTTCCCCGTTCAGTTCCATTGATCCCAGGTGTGTCCAATTAGTTTCCAGTGTATTTAAAGTGTGTTCTGCCCCTTGTTTCCCGTCCGGTATTGTTCGTCTCACCACCAGTGCTATGTGTGCTTTCCTGGTGTTCTGTTCAATAAAGTTCTATGATTATTGGAATCTCCTACGTCTCCGCGTCTCCTCGCTCCAGCACAGTAGGCACGCATGACAGTTTTGTTGATATTTCGAGTGTATTCAAATAAAAGTAGACCTTTTACAGTTTCAAAGAATGTATTCACCTACTCTTATGCGTACGATTATGAAACATTAAAAAAAATATGAAACATTTTACGTTTGTTTCGCTGTTATCAGAAAAAAATGCAAGTTATCATTCAAGTTGCTGTTTTAATACTTATTTAATTTTTCAGAAAATATTAAATTAATGAAAGAACTGAGTTTCACTTTGTAGTGTATTTTTTTTTAGGTTCAATAACTTGAAAAGTAAAGTAAACTTGAAAGTAACTTGAAAGTAAAGTAATTAGTAATCTGATTACTTTTGAAATGCAGTAATCAGTAATGTAATCAAATTACAATATTAAAGAAGTAATTTGTTGTGGCTTACTTTTTTTGAGTAACTTACCCAACACGGGACAAGACAGAGCAGGTTATTTCTGGTATGAAAAAAGGTCTCAGCTTTCAAATTTCAAAAGTTTCAAAAAGAAGTTCAAAAATGAAATACCATTTTGCGGCTCTTTAACTCTTTCCCCGCCAAACAAGGAATTTTCCGGGTTTCTGTGTTTTCACTGTTATACGCTAGGGGGCGCTATTATGAGTCTAGAAAGTGCCGATCAAAAACACAGACCAGGAAGACACAGAAACGAGAGATCTCAACTATAAGCATATACATATGAAAAACAATTCAATCATCAACACTAACTGTAAATAATGTATACCGATCGTCTTTTCATATTTACTTAAAGCACGAAATGAACATGAATGAATATCAGAACATATTTTATTTCAACCACGGAACTTGACAATTTTTCAAGTTTAAGTCCACCGAAGTTAATCTACTCTCCTGTCTGATTTGTTTTTCGGACAAAATGTCGGATTCTGGGTTATGATTGGTCAGATCGTCTGTCAATCATGCTCTTTGCGAAGGGTCAATTACACTAGATGATTATGCATTTATTAACTGCTGGTCTATGAAATGCAAACAAACACACATCTCTTGCCTGCAGCGTCTTGCGCTCTCTGCAACTTTTTTTTTTTTTTTTGCATGTCAAACAAAGTAAGCTCAAACATTATGTAGTGTTATTTTTGGCGGCCTGTTTTAATTGTAGTTTTAGTCTAGTCTTTGTGTGAAGCTGTCATTTTAGTTTTTATTAGTTTTAGTCACGTTCATACTCTTTTTAGTCTAGTCAAGTTTTAGTCAACTAAAAGTCTGAGCATTTTAGTCTTATTTTAGTCAGAATTATCCATGACTATTTTCGTCTAGTTTTAGTCGACGAAGACTGATGACATTTAGTCTAGTTTTAGTCAATGAAAATTGTGTTTTAGTCTCTTTTTAGAAATGCAATTCTATTTAACCCAGGCAATATAGTATAAGTACCTAGTAGTATAGACGAAACCAAAAGTTTCTTTTAGCCAAACCCATTTCAAACAAGGTTATCTTATTATATTATTGTTACCTTATAGACTCAAGAATACATCCATTCCAGACACGGAAGACGCTCTGATTTGAATTTACAACATTTATTTGACCAACCAAACATGTTAGAAGTACACACACATAAATTTAAATAAAGACGAACCCCGGCTGGCCGGCCATCGGTCCCTTTCTCTGTGTCAGACTTAACTTTGTTTGGTTTTCGTCTTCTAAATCAGTGTTGTTGACGACGATATTTAGTCATAATTTTCGTTGACGAAAGCAACACTAACATTATGAAAGCACTGGCCTCCAGGCACATGCTGTCACCTGCCAAACGCTGTGATGAGAGGCATGGAAATACTCTCCACACCAGCAGAGAAGAGCTCCAGAGAAGCACCTGTGGATAGAAACACACAAGCCACAAAAAGAGATTTTTATATTAGACAGTATGTGATGTTCAATCCAGACAGCACTGCTGCTGAACTGGCACAAGACTTTAAGGGTCAAATAGTGATAAATATAATAAATCAGCTGAATAGTGAAGCCTCACGTGAGGTTGAAAGCCTGTGTGAATGTCTTCAGTGATGCTCTCAGATGTCGTTCTCACACATTCAGAGACACAGAGTTGATGGTGTATCTGTGGCGGATCTTCACTGACATCAAACATCTGTACAAGATTTGACAGCTGCAAGATTTTCAGCAAGAAACTATTTAAAGGTCTCTTGTTTTCTCAAACATATTGTATGGCTTCAGAAAATTTGGAATACAGTGCGAGAGTGAATTAAAGTTGTTGTTTTTTTTCTAAATTTTGTTTAGGCTAGACACCCTTCATTGTATCAGGGTTATTATCCTTGACTATAACTAAAACTTTGTTTTTATTATTAATTACTTATAAAATAAACAATTGCTTTACATTTAAACTTATTCTGTTAAACTTAAAAAAAAAATAAAAAATTGATTTATAAACTTAATTTATTAAACTTAATTAAACTTATTTTATTTCAGTTAGTTGCCAAGTCAACATTTCTTATTTTAATTTAGTTTATGTTGAAAACTAAAACTAAATAAATTAAAACCATAGACATATTAAAAAAAAAGAAAAAAAAAGACAAACACCACTACATTACTACACCTTTAACTAAAACTTAAATGAAAACAGAAAATATAAAAATAAAAACTAATTCGAAATATTAACAAATAGTATATTAATGATACTAAAGTAACACTGCATTATAATCACGTTTATCATATGAAAAAGTGCAATCATAATCATTTTTCAGAATAATTCTATATATGGAAGGAAGAAATGGATTTGAACATGACATCACAGGAATAAAGGACATTTTACAATATAAATAGAAAAGTGTTATTTTGGTCACAAAAAATGTCTTGTATCCCTATTGCAGTGTAATTGCACAGGTAAGTACTGAGTGATATTAATTAACAACATATACTTACTATAGGGTGTCAGCAAACGGAAGGAGACCATTAGGAGACAAACAGGTAAGTTTCAAGAAGTTTATTAACAGGATTAGCAGTAGATATGGGAGGCAGGCAAGCGACAGGTAAGCAGTTCAAATGAAGATCAGTTCAATAGACTTAGCTCGAGACTAATTGTTCCTTGTCCCTTTTCTTTGCAGGAAACACAGAAGAAGATGACCGGAGACAGATGATGACTGGGGAAATGCAGGTAAGTGAGTCAGGTAAGTGGCTGGTAGTAACAACGACGAGACCAGACAATAAAGGAGAGAAGGGCGGCTGCTTTTGGTAGGTGATGAGGTGAATGGTGGCAGGTGTGCTGATTGGGGATCAGGTGCAGGTGTGAAGCAGGCGGGATGCTGGGAAATGGAGTCCTTCATTTGGTAAGGTGACTGAGCTGGTGACTGGCTGGCAATTGGGATTGTGACTGGGCTGGTGACCTTGTGACAGTACCTCCCCCTCTCGGAAGGTGCGACCCCGTGCCAAGAGGAGACCAACAGGGGAGGGAGGGTGGGTGTCCTGAAGCTGTGGCAGGAAACAGACCGGTAAATAGGGCAGTGCTTGCAGGTTAGGACACCTCCAGGGCGGCGCCGGAGGTGTTTGCTCCACGCTTTGGGGCAGGCTCATAGACTGGCGGCCGATTCCGAGTCCGCTCCATGATAGGTGATGACTTTGACGAAGGACCGGATGGAGTGGATATCAGGACAGAAGTAATCTGTAGAGGGGAGACTAAGGATGTGGAGTATTCAGGTGGGGGCTTAGGGTGAGCTGGAGCGATCCACCCGCCACAGGATGGAACTGGAGAGATATCACGTGAGTCTTCGCCCGCTTCACCAACACAGAAACTGGAACCCATTACTTCAAGGACTCGATTAATAAAATCCACCAGAGACAATTCATAAACATCCGGAAGCATAAGGATGATTAGCAGATCATCATCCAGCCCATTCAGCAACACGTGATTCAGAACGAAATCGCTCACCCGATGGACATGTTCCACAAACTCCTCCACATAACTCTCCAGAGAACGGCCGTCTTGGCAGAGATAGAGGAGCAGATATTCCTCGGGAGAGTCATTGTAATAATCCATATTGGTGGTCTGGTCTTCTGTCAGCAAACGGAAGGAGACCATTAGGAGACAAACAGGTAAGTTTCAAGAAGTTTATTAACAGGATTAGCAGTAGATATGGGAGGCAGGCAAGCGACAGGTAAGCAGTTCAAATGAAGATCGGTTCAATAGACTTAGCTTGAGACTAATTGTTCCTTGTCCCTTTTCTTTGCAGGAAATACAGAAGAAGATGACGATGAGATGGGAAATGCAGGTAAGTGAGTCAGGTAAGTGGCTGGTAGTAACAACGACGAGACCAGACAATAAAGGAGAGAAGGGCGGCTGAAGGTCTGGAATAGAGGTCTGCGCGGGACTGTTTTTTAAGTCCTGCTCCCGCAAGGTTCTATTCCGCACCCACCCTCTCCCGCTATATATTCACTCTTTGTTCACCCGCTGTCCGCTGAGAATAATTTTCTTCCCGACCCGACCGTTCCTGCTAAATTTAGATCTCGTTTCCAGAATCTCACATTTAAATTTCCGCTACTGAAAGAAAGAGAAATAAGCTAACAAATAAAAGTGTAGTCTGCACAAAATTGTATGTTATTTTATTCGTCTTGTCAAGAGTCTTGAATTTATTGACTTTGACTTGAATTTATATGAATTATCTTAAGACACAAAATTCGTTTAATATTTTATGCAACACAGTAGGAAGGATCAGGTGCAAGTGTGAAGCAGACGGGATGCTGGGAAATGGAGTCCTTAATGTGGTTGGTGACTGGCTGGCGATTGGGATTGTGACTGGGCTGGTGACCTTGTGACAGTGGGACAGAGTTTCAGGGTTAGTTGTTTGTGATTATGCACAACTTATTGTTATAGTAAGTGCTTGCAATGTGTGTAAGAAGTAAAGTAAAATAAAGTGTTGCTGTTATTTTAAATGATAATGATATTTCACAATATTACTATTTTTGCTGTGATTTTGATCAAACAAACAGCCTGGGTGAGCAGAAGAGACTTCTTTACAAAAACCCTGGCTGACCCCAATCATCTGGACACTCGTCTAGGTCACTCAATGTGAACATGTTTAGCAGTATGTCACACACACAGCTGTCGGTCTGTGAACGGCTGATGATTCGGTTCAGAAAAGCAGAAGCACAACACAGAGCTAAAACTACAGGCTTTCCCTCATCTGTCCATGATGAAGATCAGCACACACACACACACGCACACACACACACACATCACACCACACACACA
>NW_015544236.1:759641-778006 GCF_001515605.1 Sinocyclocheilus anshuiensis
CACTCACTCACACTCACTCACACTCACACACTCTCACTCACACACTCACTCACTCCCTCACTCACTCACACACACACACACACTCACAAGCACACACACACTCACACACACACTCACACTCATCAGAGAAAACATGAGAAAGAAAACATCATGTTTGTGGATCCACACTCATACTTACACATTATTCCACTGAAATACAATGTTGTCTTCATAATCTTTCAAAAATATAGTAACACGCTCCTCAGTTCAGCTCACATCAGCAGTTCCTCTGATTTGTCACACTTTATTTTATTGTCCTTATTACAGGCTAATTACACAGTAAGT
This sequence comes from Sinocyclocheilus anshuiensis, assembly GCF_001515605.1. Taxonomy (NCBI): domain Eukaryota; kingdom Metazoa; phylum Chordata; class Actinopteri; order Cypriniformes; family Cyprinidae; genus Sinocyclocheilus; species Sinocyclocheilus anshuiensis. The sequence continues at coordinate 759,966 of NW_015544236.1, forward strand.
AATATTAATTAAAACATTCTTACTATAGTTAACGGTTAGTTACGTGAAGGCCTACTGAATAAAAAGGGTAACCTAAAGATGGTAACGTAAATTAACGGGTTTTATTCAAACAAGTGTGCTTAGCATCACTAAATACACATTAATAAATTGATTTATATTAATTTATATCAACTATGGGTTAAACTCATTAAAAATAGCTCTGTAAGGTAATGATTGTAGGCAAATTATGTTATCAACACAACCTACTCATGGATATGTTTATATTTTCAATTTATAATACAATAACATAAATAATATAAATATATTTTTTTCTCATTAAATCAAACTTATGTCATGTATAGTATCAATTTATCAATTTGCTTTCCATATCCTTTTCTGAGTGGATCAAGTCTACAAAGTTTGACATCCACACTTGATTTCCCTTACTGTAAAAAAATTAATGTGTAAGAGTATTTTGTAAGCAAAATCTATTTCAGTATTTGTGCTTCAAAATGTCACATTCACTTCAATGTGTTGCTATTTCTTTGTAAATATTTGTGAAATTGACTAGCGATTCCTGAGTGAACATAGTAGCCTAACTCCTCCAGCATCTGTGTTTCAGTGTTCATTGACAGAGACAGAGATGATTCTGATTCATGAATGAGTGGCTCTTTTGAATCAGATGTTTTCAGTGCAGTCTGAGAATGTCTCAGCTGCGTGTTTTCTCTAGCGATGCTGCATTAGCATCTCTGCTCGGGTGGAGGGATGAGTCCTGCTGCAGCACACTTAGTCATACAGCACTGCAATGAACCCTCTGAGCCCCAGAAATCATTCAGAGAGAGACACGGGTTACATCACAGAGAGAGAGAGAGAGAGCGCTGTAATCCGCCCCATTTATCAGCCTGCTGTGAATGGAGCGGTGCGGCAGGGTCACATGACCACTCTGAGCAGATTAACCGGATCCAGATCTAACCGGCTCAGAGTCAGATGTGGCGGCGGAGGATCTGTGAACCGCTGGAAAACACAGCTCTGGAGCATGTGTTTGTGTTATAGCTGATTCCTGTTCAGCGTAACTCGCCCGGATCTGGCTGTAGAGTCCAGCCCAAGACTTCTGCCAATGACTCGACTCAATCCAGTCAAAGATGCTTACACACATTTTCAAAACTTTGCCTCTTTTTTTAAAACTTTACACACAAATCCAAGAATTGCACACACAAAATGCAAAATGCCTCACATCTCTCGCAAAATGAAGCGCTGCATTCAAAATATCACAAACACATCTCAAAAGCAAACATTTGTCTTGCATTGCAAACACCTTTTTCATAATGTTATATTTTTGGATATATCATATACACTACACACACAGTTATTCAAAACCTAGAGCTTTTATTTCATGAGCTCCTATGTACATTTCTGTTCAAGACTGAAAGTAATTGGCAGAGAGATGTTGAAAAATTCACAGTAAACACGAAAGCAAAGCTTTTTTACTGTGAGCATCAGTGGTTGTGAATACAGTATTACACAGAACGAAAAAAAGAAACACATCAAGCATGTGTAGTTGTGTAGATGTGTATTTATTGATTGGTTGGTGTTCAGTAAAGCACATGTGAGGAGTTAGTGTGTGACATAGAGAATTGTGTGTTGTGTTTTGCAAAAAGTGTTTTATGAAACTGAAAACTGAGTCAAAGGCCGAGAATTAGCGTAGATTTGGTGTGTGCTTCTGGTGTTTGCGTGTCAGCTTTCAGAAATTGTGTGACAAGTAAAGATTTTGCGTGTAAGCAGTTGAAAAAAAAAACTGTAATATAGCAATAATTAACATTAAATTGTCTTAAAATGGACTTAATTCCCTGACAGTTATAATGTGTTAACTACACGTTTAATGTTGAATTTGTCAAAAAAAAAAAAAATGCGGTAAAACGTAATAAAAAAAGAAATAAAATGCTGTATAGGGCAGAATATTCTATAATATTAATAATATGTATATACCTATTTAGATGTAATGCCGCAGGTCATCGTTTTATACACTCTTATGTGTTTTAAATGTGCTACATCGTGTACCTGTGGTAGCAGTGATGTCTGCCATCTTTATGCGGTTCGGATGTGAACAAAACAATGGATTATTTACCAAGAGATATGGATGTATGGGGTCATTTCAATAAAACTATTCTGGTAAGCATCACTGTGCATTTACATTTTTAGTATTTTACTTTGCAGGTGTTTATAAGCTCGTAAAGGAACTTGCAACATCTTCTTCTCCTGAAATCTTTCGGTACGCTTATCACCTAAAGCTACTAGATGAGCGAGATCTTTTTCATGTTTGATCTAAGTGTTGTTATGTGGGTCTAGAGCGTTTACGCTGCAGTAAACTTTGACGAGCAACGCTCCGATCTGCAAACAAACAGACGAGGAAGAGTAGGAGGATGACGGCCCAGCATGCACAAGGAGAAAGGTTTGTTTGTATTTTTAGTGTCCAAATGTTATTTTTATAGATGCAATTGTAATAAGAGAAACTTGTTTTTATTTCATATTTCTTCAAGGATGTTAGAGTGAAGAGGAATTGTTTGTACCCTTACGTATTAGAAGATCGTTGTTCTAAAATAACCTCAATTAACTAAATACATAAGCAAGTTACCCAAAGTAGTTTCAGTGTTTTTTTTACAATAAGAATGTACTGCTGTCAAATTATATGCACCAGTTATGTCTGAGATAATAATTCTCATAGCACAGGAATCAAAGTTCATTTATACAAGGGTCTTCAACTTTATGTTGGTTGATTTTTTTTTTTTTAAACAAACTTCTCTTTATACTGATATTATAATGGCCTAACCCATTATGAAAATGAACCATAGGTTTACTACAAAAAAAAAACAACAACAAAAAAACATGGTTACTGTAATTAAACCATGATAACCACAAATTAAACATTGCTACACTAACCATAGTTTAACCATGGTATTTGTAGTAAAACTGTGGTTAAATGGTAATCAATATGCAAAACAAAACTACACTTACTACACTTTTACTATAATAAAAAAAAAAAAACTATTGTTAACCATGGACCCAATGTCACAGAAAAGTATAAATATTTTACGAGGTACTAATTTTGTATAAATTTACATTGACATGTACATTTACATGACAATCTACAATTAACTTATGATGCTTTTGGGAATGCAAAAAACAGCATGTAACACTTATTTTAGCATCACTTCAGTGGTTGCCAGTGCAGTACAGAATTGATTTTGAACTATTGATTGTTGTATATAAAGCATTGCCTAATTTGGCCCCACCTTATTTAGTGGATCTCATTCGTATATACAAACCACCCAGGTCTCTCAGATCAGCAAATCAAACGATCCTAGACATTCCTAGGACTAGATTGAAATTGAGTGGTGACCGGGCATTTGCAATAGCAGCTCAGAAGCGCTGGAATAAGCTACCTCTACATCTCAGACTGGCTCCGCCATTAGGTTATTTTAAATGAAAATTGAAAGTGCATTTACTTGAATTAGCATTTGGGTTTGCAGACTAATTAGCAAGAGCCTTTTTTATAACATTTGTAGTTGTTGGTCATTGTTTGTCTGAAAGTTAATATTGTGTCATTTTTATTTAGAGATTGTACAGCACATTGGTCAACGCTACGTTGTTTTAATTGTGCTTTATAAATAAAACAAATAAAAAAAAACACACACACACACACTCACTCACTCACTCACTCTCTCACACACACACACACACACACACACATTCTTTGCAGAATCTTTGAACTGAATCCACACTGAAATCAGCCGTCTCACATCACTTAGAGCTGAGTATTTGTCAATAATCCAGAAACATATACAATAGACCTTCAAACTTAACTAAAGAAACACCACAGTACTGAAACTGCTCACAGAAAAGGAGTACTATATTACTGATATGCTTCTGTCATGACTATTAAACACTCTGAAGCATACACTTTTGAACCAGGAAATGAATGAATCTTGGGGAATATGCAGTGTGTGAAAAACACAACGTGAAGCCAGTCCTTTGTGTCTTATCTTGAACAGTGTGTTCCAGTGACAGGACTACATGAACAGTGAGAAATTACCCTGAGCCTGTGTGTGTGTGTGTTCGTTCACATAGCGGAGGAAACCTTGAGCATTTGTGTCACAGAAAGAGAATCAGTGAAAAAGAAAAAAGTGACGTGAGGCCAAATATGGTAACCCATACTCAGAATTTGACACACACACGTTGGTTTTTATGGTTTTAGGGGATTCTCCATAGGTGTAATGTTTTTTACACTGTACAAACTATTTTCACACTTCCCCCAAAACTTACCCCTTACAGGAAATGCTCCGGTTACTGACGTAACCTCGGTTCCCTGAGATAAGGAAACGAGCGTTGCGTTATGGGTTATCCTCCTGTTTACCCTGTTACTGAAGCCTGATTTGTTAACGTTTGTGTAACTGCACAAACCAATGGCGCTTTAGCCCACCAGAAAGGGCAGAGTCGACTCTATATAAGTCGGCTCAACGCGCCATTTCATCAGAATCACTCCGAGTGAAGCGACAGCCATCGATTTGTGTGCAGCTTATAGTACGGCAAGTGACGCAATGCTCGTTCCCTTATCTCAGGGAATGAATGAATGAATAACGCTGCAATCACGCTGTGCTATGAGCAAAAACATAACGATCTGCTCTACGAGCACAGTTTAGAAGCACTAATTTAAGGGCCCCTGAAACATGAGGGTGACACTCAGTCTCGAGCATTAGCCAGGGATACTGACACAGCTGCTTCCTCCTCCGGGAGAAACCAGCAGTATAAATGGATAAGATCCGAGCCTGCAAAATATAAAATCAAATAAATGTGGTCGGCGATGACCAACCGGCGGCCGCACTAATCTCACTAATGAAAATCCCGCTGGACCACGCCCAGGAGGAGGCCATTCCTCTAGTTGAATGGGCTCTCATGCCTATAGGGCACTGCAAGCCCACTGAGGCGTAAGCCAGGGCGATCGCATCTACAATCCAGCGAGATAGTCTCTGCTTTGTGACCAGCAGCCCTTTAGAGCGGCCTCCAAAGAACATTTAGAGCGCTCAATGTAAACTCTGAGTGCCCGGATCGGGCACAATAAGTTCTAACCCTGTTCACCCTCCACTACAGGAAGGGCCAGCAGGGAGATCACCTGGGCTCTGAATGGAGATGAGAGCACCTTGGGCACATAGCCACTACGTGGCTGGAGAACAACTTTACAATCATTAGGCCCAAACTCGAGACAGGAAGCACTGAACGACAGGGCTTGCAAGTCACCCACTCGTTTGACCGATGCTAAAGCAAAGCAGTTTTGAGCGTCATGACCCATAAGTCTGCCGATTAAAGCGGCTCAAAGGGAGGGCCCTTGAGGGCCCTTAGGACTAGAGACAAGTCCCACATTGGCACAGTCCTGGGACGAGGAGGATTTAACCTCCAAGCGCCCTTCAGGAATTTAACGACCAAGTCATTCCTGCCGATAGTCTGGCCAGCCACGAGAGAATGATTCGCTACGATGGCTGCCACATAGACTTTAAGTGTGGATCCTTGTCCAACAGCTCTTGCAGAAAGGTTAGCACATGGGACACGTCACATGAGTTCGGGTCCTGATCTCACGCTGAACACCAGTCACACAAGCCTGACCACTTGAGAGCGTAGAGAGCTGGCTAGACTCCCGTCGAGGGAACAGACATGAAGATTCCACAGCTCTGGCTGGGGATGCCAAATCCTGCCCTGTGCTTGTGAGAGAAGGTCTTTACTCAGTGGTATTGGCCATGGGGCTGCTGATGACAGCTGGACCATTTCCGGAAACCAAGGTTGGTTCCTCCAGAGTGGGGCCACCAAGAGGAGAGCACATCTCGTTTCCCTGACTCGCCTGATGACCCGAGGGAGCAGAGCGATCGGAGGGAAAGCATACAGACGGCTGTTGGGCCAATCATGGGCAACCGACTGAGGATTTAGTCTCCACTCTCCTGGAGCTACATTGTCCCTGGAAAGCATGTCTGCTCCCTGGTTCAGTCTGCCCGGACTGCTCGCAGTGAGAGAAGTTTGCTCTGTGCCCATAGTAGGAGACGTCAAGTCATCCTGTACAGGGGACGTGACCTGAGGCCGCCTTGGCAATTGATATAAGCTACCACAGTCATGTTGTCCGACTGGACCAAGACGTGGTGCCCCTTTAAGGCTGGCAGGAAGGTATTTGGGGCCAGCAAACAGCCATCATTTAGAGGCAGTTGATATGTAGGCATTGCTCATGGGTCTACCAGGAGCTGTACGCCGGATTGCCCTCATACAGAGCGCCCCAGCCCGAGCTGGAGGCGCCCATCGTGACCACCTTCCTTCTGGAGGCCATTCCCAACTGCATGCCTGACAGAAACAGGCAGGGAGTTGTCCAAGGGCCACAGCTTTGACACAGCGATGGGTTACCCTGACATAAACGCTGCCCAGGCGGTAGGCATGGGACAGGACATGGGCTTTTATCCAATATTGAAGGGGCCGGATGCCCTGAGGGGACGTGCAGACCCTGGCTTGAATGACGGCTGGGCCAGAGCATCCCGCTGTGTTGAGAAATAGATTAGGCAGTGACAGTTGTCTTCGGAGGCGAAGAAGTCCACCTCTGCCTTGCCAAAAACTGACCAGATCATCTGAACCGACTGAGGATGTAGTCTCCACTCTCCTGGAGCTACATTGTCCCTGGACAGCATGTCCGCTCCCTGGTTCAGTCTGCCCAGCACGTGAACCGCTTATAGTGAGAGGAGTTTTCTCTGTGCCCATAGTAGGAGACGTCAAGTCATCCTGTATAGGGGACGTGACCTGAGGCCGCCTTGGCGATTGATATAAGCTACCACAGTCATGTTGTCCGACCGGACCAAGATGTGGTGCCCCTTTAAGGCTGGTAGGAAGGTCTTTAGGGCCAGACAAACAGCCATCATTTTGAGGCAATTGATGTGTAGGCGTCGCTCGCCTTGGCAATTGATATAAGCTACCACAGTCATGTTGTCCGACTGGACCAAGACGTGGTGCCCCTTTAAGGCTGGCAGGAAGGTATTTAGGGCCAGACAAACAGCCTTCATTTCGAGGCAGTTGATGTGTAGGCATCGCTCGCGAATTGACCAGGAGCCGAACACCAGATTGCCCTCGCACAATGCACCCCAGCCCGAGCTGGAGGCGTCTGTTGTGACCACCTTCCTCCTGTAGGTCATTCCCAACTGCACACCTGATGAAAACATGTGAGGAGTTGTTCAGGGGGCCACAGCTTTGACGCAGCGATAGTTTACCCTGACGCGAAGTCGGCCCAGGCGCCAGGCATGGGACGGTACATAAGTCTTCAGCCAATACCGAAGGGGCCGCATGTGAAGTAGGCCCAGAGGAATAACCGAGAATAACTGAGGAGGCAGCTGCCATGAGACCAAGCATCCTCTGAAACGTCCTGAGTGGACGTGTAATTCCCAACTTGAATGACGCCGCCACTCGCCGCCAACAGCGTTCCGGCAAAATCCACGCTCGAATTTGCACTGAGTCTATAACTGATCCCAGAAAGGAGACCCGCTGTCTGGGAGTCAAAAAACTCTTGGCCAGGTTGATTCTCCACCCGAGGCGCTCCAGATGGTTGAGCAGCAACGATCTATGAGCGATAAGTTCCCATTCTGATCTGGCCAGCATCAGCCAATCATCAAGGTAATTCAAAATGCGGAGTCCCATCTGTCTCAGAGGGAAGAGAGCTGCGTCTATGCACTTCGTAAAAGTGCGAGGGGCCAGGGACAGCCCGTAGGGCAGGACTGTATACTGATAGGCCATTCCCTTGAATGCAAATCTCAAGAACGGTCTGTGACGAGGGGCTATTTGGATATGAAAGTACGTGTCTTTCAAATCCAATGTCAGAAACCAGTACCCGGGGCAAATTTGCGCAAGGATCTGCTTCCAAGTTAACATTCTGAATGGCCGTCGCATGAGAGCACGATTCAGACATCTGAGATCGAGAATTGGTCTGAGCCCGCCGTCTTTTTTGTGAACAAGGAAATAGCGGTGGTAAAAGCCTCTCTCACTGTCTGCTAAGGGTACCTGTTCTATGGCACCTTTTGCAAGCAATGTGTTTACTTCAGACCGAAGAACATGAGAATCGTTGTTCGATACTGAAGTTTGAATGACACCTCTGAAACGAGGAGGCCTGCGAGCAAACTGAAACGAATATCCTTGTTCTATTGTTTTTAGGATCCATGTTGACACGCCAGGAATGGCTTTCCAAGCCATCAGCCGGGTGGCAAGAGGTTCCATTTTTATGAATGACAGCTCGCCGTGTGAAGGCGGGGAATTGACATGTGAGAGTGCAGGGAGAGGAATTTTGCTCTTTAAAGTATGTGGGTCCGCTATCACAGCGGTAATTTGATGGGGCACACGCTGGTTTTGCAGGACGTGCCCTGTTAGAAAACCTCCGCCACTCAGAGATGTTCGAAGAGACGCAGGGAGTAAACGCGAGCTTTCTTTGAGGGGGTTCCGGCTTCTGCGAGAACGAGCCCTCTCCTCTTCCTGTCTGCTGGATCAGGACGGCTTTTGAGGCTCTGGGTCCAGCACTACGTGAGGGCGGGGACCTTGACGCTTCGGGAAGTAATCCTTCCTAGCCGCTCGGGGGCGTTGTTGAAGCCCAGGCTCCTGTTTTTGCGGAGGCTGTGGCGCCGCCGGCTTCGCAGACTGTTGAGTGGACATAGTCTTGGGGCAACTTGAAACAGTCGCCGAACTAGGGTGCTTAGGCAGGAAATTACGCAGCTCTTGCGATGTCTTTTGTGCCTCAGTGAAGCGCTCTGTGAGACCATCCACAGCCGGGCCAAAGAGTCCCTTGGGAGAGACGGGGGAGTCCAGGAAGGCCATTTTCTCAGCGTCCCTGACCTCCGTTAAGTTTAGCCACAGGTGGCGCTCCAGCACCACTAAGTTGGCCATGGCCTTGCCCACTGCCTGCGCCGTAGCCTTCGTGGTGCACAGAGCCAGATCTCTGAAGGTGCCAGGATCTCTGCCAGACTCGTCCATGTCATGGAGAAGTTTGGCTTGAAATACTTGGAGGACAGACATCGTATGCAGGGCTGAGCCGGCCTGGCCAGCCGCTGCATAAGCCCTGTTGGCCAGAGCTGACATCATCCTGCAGGGCTTAGAAGGGTGCGCTGCAGACTTGAGCCTGCGGGTCGACGGTGGACACAGATGAGCCACCACAGCCTCTTCGAGAGGGGGGAGCTTACTGTACCCCTTTTCTTCAGTGCCATCAACGGTGGTGAGAGCAGCTGCAGTGGAAGGGTTGACACACGCCGAGTAGGAAGCCAGCCATGTTTTAGTGAGCTCGTCGTGAACTGCAGGCAGAAAGGAAGCTGACCACTGATGAGGTGAAGGCTGATAGTGTCCCTTGAAGAATCACTCGTCGAGGAGGCCGGGCTCTTCCGGGGCCGTCCAGTTCAGGCCAAGTTCCTCTACTGCCTTCATGAGGACGCGGATCAGCTCCGAGTCTACTGAGATAGAGTGGGGGCTTCAGGTTCTTCGCTCGAACCCGCCCACTCTTCAGTGTCAGATGCCGTCAAGGACATGCAGTCGTCAACGATCCCCTCTTCTTCAGAAGCACCGAAAGACACCAAGCCACTCGCAGCCGATGGGGGGTATTAATCCTCACGTGTGAAACACTGGCGAACTGAGGCGCTGCGGGGGGAGTGAGGTACACGGGCGTAATCTTACTCAAGCCCGAGGGAAGAGGCCTGCTACTATTCCGCTGTTTCTTCCTCTTGGGCGAGAAAGGAAACGGGAGAGCAGGACGGGGAGGACCGCCTTCGTGAAAGAAGGCGATGCGTGAGCGAAGGAGGGAGAGACTCATGTTCTCGCAGTGAGAACATGAAGTCTCAGTGAGCGCAGCCTCTGCGTGGGCGCTACCCAGACAGGCGACGCACTCACTGTGCCCATCAGCGTCTTGCAAGTGGTCCTTGCAGGCGCTGCACTCACGGAGCAACATTTGCAACAATGCTGCTGGAAATTTGCTCTGGAGATATGCTCTGGAAATGCTCTTAATTTACCGGATGGCCACAGGGGAAGGTCTTCTTCCGCTGCCGGGGGCTTCTTCCACGGCAGGGAGCGAGGAAAGCAGGAGAGCAGGTAAACAGTCTTCTTTCTTGCTTCTTCGTTTTCTTCGTAGTAGGGTCAGCGAAGAGATGGTCTCGTCGCTGAAGAAGAAGATTCTGATGAAATGGCGCGTTGAGCCGACTTATATGGAGGTCGGCTCCGCCCTTTCTGGCGGGCTAAAGCGCCATTGGTTTGTGCAGTTACACAAACGTTAACAAATCAGGCTTCAGTAACAGGGTAAACAGGAGGATAACCCATAACGCAACGTGAAGTGAACATTTGATAGGGAACTTTGTGCATTTTTAGATTAAAAAAAAACTCATGCTGAATGATTTATAAGCCTTTTGAAAGTGTCCTCATAAATCACCTTCATGTTATAATACCTATGTCATAATACAAATTGCACTCACGGAGCAACATTTGCAACAATGCTGCTGGAAATTTGCTCTGGAGATATGCTCTGGAAATGCTCTTAATTTACCGGATGGCCACAGGGGAAGGTCTTCTTCCGCTGCCGGGGGCTTCTTCTACGGCAGGGAGCGAGGAAAGCAGGAGAGCAGGTAAACAGTCTTCTTTCTTGCTTCTTCGGTTTCTTCGTAGTAGGGTCAGCGAAGAGATGGTCTCGTCGCTGAAGAAGAAGATTCTGATGAAATGGCGCGTTGAGCCGACTTATATGGAGGTCGGCTCCGCCCTTTCTGGCGGGCTAAAGCGCCATTGGTTTGTGCAGTTACACAAACGTTAACAAATCAGGCTTCAGTAACAGGGTAAACAGGAGGATAACCCATAACGCAACGTGAAGTGAACATTTGATAGGGAACTTTGTGCATTTTTAGATTAAAAAAAAACTCATGCTGAATGATTTATAAGCCTTTTGAAAGTGTCCTCATAAATCACCTTCATGTTATAATACCTATGTCATAATACAAATTTGTGTCCTCATAAACCACACACACACACATACACACCATTTTGGGGTTCAGTGTCTTGCTCAAGGGTACTGAAGGTGGAAGAGAGCGATGTCTGTGTAAGTGCAGTGTTTGTGCTCCAGACATTAATGTTTCCTCAAATTAAGACAATTGAGGAGCACCTTAGAGAAACCAAAGAAATTGACCATAACAGCCGAGCACTGTGGCAGAGAGTTTCAATGTAAAAACCCAGTTTTTGTTATTGATTGTCTAACGTCATTGTCAGTAATCATAGAGAGGAAGTAAAACTAAAGTCAGATTCTGGGTGTCCATCCATGTAAGAAACCACAAAGGCGGTCAGATTCAGCCAATAACAGCTGCTATATAAAGACATCCCTGTGAAACAAGATTTTGATTAATGTGAACTAATTAGACATGTGGCATTTCTGAACAGAAGGAACTATTTTTAACCATCTAAAGCTCTCTTTCTCTTCCTCTCTGTCTTGGTTTCATCTTCTGCAGTCTCTCTAAGCTTCAGAACAACAACATGGAAAAAAACGCTCAAGTTGACTTCACATTATCAAGCCGTTTTGAGGAAGAGATTCTGCTTTAATCACCAGAAAACCAAGCCAGGTTCATTGGAAAAACATAACTCTGTCTGCATTTCTGCACAAATCACAAAAATCATAGCTGTACATACAATTCACTGTAGTTTCCAATTGAAATGAACACTAGTGGCAGCAAAACACCAATAACTTTTATTCCTTTGCTCACAAATCATCATTACAGGGGCAGATTTTTGATTAATAAAGACTTACATTCACACAATGTCTTGCACAATACAATGTTATGAACTCAAAACACTCTTACCATATACATTTTTGAACAAATACATGTTGTTGTTTCATAACACTGAACTGTTTAATAAACCCACACCTGCAAAAAAAAAAAAAAAGTACCTCTTGTGGATGTGTCACATGACTGCATGAGATTGCTCCAGACTCACCTGTGTAGGGATGGGCAATACCACTCATTTTGTTTTCGATACGATACCGATATGATGACACACACACACACACACACACACACACACACTCCTGTACTGGACAGCAGCCAGATCTCTACCTCATGCCTCCAAAAGACACTGAACACTGATGAATGAGGTTTGATTTCTGGGTGTGGTGTGTGTCACACAGGTCTGGTCACGTCTGGCAGCCTCACAGGATCAGGTTTCAGAAAAACAGAGAGAGAGGATATTAATCTGATCATCTGATGTGCGTCAAAGCATGTGGGTGAGATTTAATGCCACCACAGATCCTCAAAATCCTGCCATCACACCACAAAGGGTCAAAAGTTCACAGAAATTATATCAAACTCTGTAAAAACATGCTTCTTACCACATTTAATTATAATAGGTAAATGTTTTGAAAGTAAACTTGTTCTTAGCCTTAAAATAGACTGAGGATTTCATGAGATTTGCATAAAGCAACTCAACTTTAGTGTTAACACCTCATATGATCAACTAAAACCTGAAATTACAAACTAGAGTCCTTGGACAGACATTTTGGACACAGAAAATATTTCAGAGTACAGACGAATCCATGTCATGTAACATAAATGATAAAAAAAAGCAACAACAATAAAATTAATATAAAATACATTAATAAACACCTCCCACTCAAACTCGCTAAAAACTTGAAACTTTTAGTTCAGCAGCACTTTATAGCTGTTTGACATTTGATCACAGTTGTTGAAGCAATAAAATATATTGCTTTAGGTCAAAGTTTGTCCTGAAGTGAATGATTGTCTGTTCAAAATGAATGACTATCTGTGGAAAAATACAGTTAACATAGAAATAGATTTCGTTCGCTGTAGGTAAAAGTTGTGTTGAAGTGTGATTGGATGAGTTTGGTAACTTAGTGAGATGGACAATATAGACTAAATAAATATATTTTATACAATATTGCAATAAATCATCAGCATCAGCAGCATATGCGTCTTACAGTCCACTGAAAATAAAGTCAACTTGTTCCCCAGCAAGCAGAAAACACCAGCACTAGGTGGTTCACTAGCACTCTTCAGGTGGAGGTCTAGCATAACTTATTAAACTGTAGAAAACGAGTCGAGTAATCAAAATGGGCTGCAGATGCTGTTGTAAATTGGTTTTACCTATAATATTCCTTATGGTCATCAAAGCTAGCAAATGTGTACTTTGAAGGTGTGTATTCAAATTATATCAAACTCTGTAAAAACATGCTTCTTACCACATTTAATTATAATAGGTAAATGTTTTGAAAGTAAACTTGTTCTTAGCCTTAAAATAGACTGAGGATTTCATGAGATTTGCATAAAGCAACTCAACTTTAGTGTTAACACCTCATATGATCAACTAAAACCTGAAATTACAAACTAGAGTCCTTGGACAGACATTTTGGACACAGAAAATATTTCAGGGTTTCTTCTTTGTTTGGTGTATACGCACCCGATGTTTCCATTGCTCTTTGTTAGATGTTGTTCTTCTACGTCATGTATAGTCAGTTCACTTCTGTTTCTTCGTTTCTGTGCCTCATGTACTTTTGTTATTGGATCATTGAAGTTTATGTTGTGTTTGGATCCAGTCCTACTTTATCTTTGAGTCATCCTGTGATAGAATTTATTTGAAATAGAAATCTTCTGTAACATTGTAAATGTCTTTACTGTCACTGTTGATCAATTTAGGGCCAGTTTTACTAAACAGCGCAAATTAATTCCAAAACTGTGCTGATGGGCGTAAAAATAACATGGCTTGGCAAACGATTTGTTCGGATAATGTGTTCTTCTGGCATTCCAAATAAATTAAAACGTGTGGGAAAAAATCCTCTCCCTTCTACCACACGCTCTCTGTTCTCTGTGCCTCCTCCTAGCAACAATAATTGCAGCCATTTCAAGCGCAAAACAGTTTAAGACATGCTTTTTTGGGGGCGTAATTTGACGAGTGCAAACATTCGTAAATCGCGTTGCGTGATTCATTTGAATACTCTCCTCCCATAACGTTTGCGCCTGAAAGGGAAACTCCTACAAATGCATATTCAATAAGGTCAGGCGCCAAAATAACTGTGTCCACTCCTTTTCAGCGCTAATTCGTCACTGCCCGTCTTTAGTAAAACCTGACAGTACTATTTTAACTGCAAAAGACGGTTTGCAAGCTTATAGTAAAAGGCCCTAAATGTGGCCTAGCTTGAATGAAAGTGTTATTGTATTAAACAATAGTAGTGAATCCCTTAATCCACCCCATACGTAAACTTAACAACTACCTTACTAACTATTAATAAGGCAGAAGTCGTAGTTAAAGGGTTAGTTCACCCAAAAATGAAAATTCTGTCATTAATTACTCACCCTCATGTTGTTTCAAACCCGTAAGACCTTCGTTCATCTTCAGAACACAAATTAAGATATTTTTGATGGAATCTGAGAGCTGTCTGACCCTCCATAGACAGCAATGCAACTGAAATGTTCCCAGGTCCAGAGACGTAGCAAGGACATCTGTAAAATAATCCATGTGACATCAGGGGTTGAACCGTAATTTTACGAAGCTATGAGAATACTTTTTGTGTGCAAAAGAAAAAAAAACGACTTTATTCAACACTTCGTCTCCTCCGCGTCACCCTGTAGCGCCATTTTGGAGAATATCAGCTGGACGTAAACAGCGTATGCTGTTCTGTGTCAGCTGCGTCACGCCGGATCGGTTTCCTACGTTGTTGTGATTTGATCTGAACGGAAACAGCGTATCCGGCGTGACGCAGCTAACACAGAACAGCATACACTGTTTACAGGGTGATGCAGAAGAGACGAATTGTTGAATAAAGTCATTTTTTTTTCTTTTGCGCACAAAAAGTATTCTCGTAGCTTCCTAAAATTACGGTTGAACTCCTGATGTCACATGGATTATTTTACAGATCTCCTTGCTACGTTTCTGGTCTTGGGAACATTTCAGTTGTATTGCTGTCTATGGAGGGTCTGACAGCGGGTCTTACGGGTTTGAAACAACATGAGGGCGAGTAATTAATGACAGAATTTTCATTTTTGGGTGAACTATCCCTTTAATAGTTAGTTAGAATTAGTCCCCAAACTAAAGTGTGACCAGGGTTGCCAAGTCTGCAGCATTACTTCACAATTGGGCTACTTTTACTCTGTTGCTGCAGGTTGTTTTTGAAGTCTATGGGTTAAAGTGATCTCCTTGGAAGTCTATTTCGATGAAGGGACAGTCGACAAAAGGAAAACTGGGGTTGGGGGGGAATTGTTTTGGGCTAGTTTTGATTAGCAATTGGGCTGTTTTTTATCACAGATCTGGCAAGCCTGGACCATATATTTCAAAGTACTTTTTAGAGTTTCAGCATTTTAGTGACACTCTTTTTCTTCAATGTGATCTCCACATGATCGTATCAACTTGACGTTGCTGAGCTGCTTTCAACTGTAAATTATTTTTTTAAAGGTTCCAGACCAGAGCATGTGAGGTGTTTTCACTCTGAGTGGGTTTCTCTCACTGGAAGAGATGGCTCTGTAATGAGTGACCAGAGGTAGGAAGGGGAAATCCACGTGGCTCCACTCCACTCATATACGCTGATCCAGATCAGATATAAGTCTGTGTGCTGTTAGGTCACAAACAGACCTTGATGCTTAAGCTTTTTTTTTTTTAAAGTAGACAAAGTAACTTTCAATAGTGACTCATAGTTCATAAGCAGTACTACACTCAGCGCGACTGTGATGGTTTGTAGGCATGAGGCCATAGCTGATCCACCAGAGTCCATCAAAACCAGGTTCTTGTTGAGGTTCCAGTGCCTTCATTCTGTCTCCGTTTCAGCAGCACGTCACAAGAAACCACATTTCCCCCGAGCCATCCTCCCTTTCTCCAAAAAAACACCACTCAGGGTTTGAGAGTAACTGGAACCTATTGATTTTTCCTGCATTGTCTCATTAGGATGATGTTTATTACACTCTGGTTATGTGCAATATTGTTTTAAAGGCGACTTTCATTTCACATCAGCCCTATAAAAGCAGCGAAATGGACTTCATACACTGCTCGATCGATCGAGAGGTAGGATTACATCAGTGTTTTGCTGCTGTAATTGGACGTGATGGCTGGCATTCTGACAGTAAGTGTTAGAAAGCAGAGAGCTTTTAAATCATTGATGGATGTCAGAATAACGTTACAGCAGATGTGACTGCAGGCCCACACAACACAAAACACACATCCAAGGACAAAGTGTTCAAGTTGTGTTCCTTTCTACAGCACCAGATATGCCTCAAATAGAGTCTAGATTAGATACGTGTCTGCTTTATAGTTTGAGGAGTGATATTATCATGCTGTGCTTGAGTAAATAAACGCTTGAGGCCAATCTAAACACAGTTAAGCAGTCAAATGTCTGCAAATGGGAAATATAAACTGGTTAAATTGTTCTCTTATTGATTTTTAAGTGACTGAAGCACATGTGTCTTCAAAATCTATTTCCAGTGTTCACATTTATTCTTCGGATGTGATTTGGCTCCTAATTAAATTAATTTCATGTCTCTTATAGTTAGATCATTGCTGTGATACTATGGTACTATCATGAGTGTCTGTCCTTAAACATAGTACGGATGCGGGAAATACTGTGATGTCATAAATGGAAAGAAATTAGCTCTTGATCATTAATTAGGTCATAACACATGATCTATGTTCTAAATCATTATGTTGACTTCAACCAAAAACATTTACCACAATATAATTATCAACAAAATATTTACCAAAATGTCATTTTCAACCTAAATATTTACCACAGTATAATACATTTTCAACCATAATATTTACTACAATGTAAGTAATTTTCAACCAAAATATTTACCATGATATCACTGTCAACCAAAATATTTATCACGATATACTTTTTAACTACAATATTTATCAAAATATAATTTTCAACCAAAATATTTAACACAATATAATTATCAGCTAAAATATTTACCACAATATAATTTTCAACCAAAATATTTACTTCAATCTAAGTAAATTTCAACTAAAATATTTACCATATCATTGTCAACCAACATATTTACCACAATATAATTATCAACCAACATATTTACCACAATATAATTATCAACCAACATATTTACCACAATATAATTATCAACCAACATATTTACCACAATATAATTATCAACCAACATATTTACCACAATATAATTTTTAACCAAAACATTTACCATGATATAATAAATTTGCAACCAAAATCTTTACTATGATCTAGGTAATTTTCAACCACAGTAAGTTATAGTAATGCCATCAGTTATAGTAATTATGCCTAAATTAAGAGATTATTATTAATTAAGATTAAAGCCAAAGATCACTCGAATCATTGTTATATATTAGCATATCACCCAGCACTTGCTCTGTGGTAAAGCACTAAGGCATTACATTCATAAGAGTATGACGTTGTTATTGCTAACATATTTAGCTTAAATGCAGCATGTCTTCCTCTGTGTTCAGTTCTCTGCCTGACTGACTCGCTTCAGTCCATCAGCAGTGGTAGTTGGTCAGAGGCTAGAGAGGTTAGTGACAGCTCTTCATCAGGTCCTCATTACTCAACCAGCTCATGTATGAAGCCAGCGCTGAGCGGTTGGACTGTTCATGTCTTCAGAGCAGCTCTGGCACCCACTGTAGTTTATTAATGGCCTGGGAGAGCCCAGCGCAACTCGACTCCTGGCCCTTATTAACTTTAATAGCGTGTGGAATGGCTGCTCTTAGCACACTTCCTGTGCTGTAATTGCACACCGCCGCGGCTGCATTCATGCTATCACCAGAGCGCGGTAACAAGCTGCTATATCTCTCACAAAGTGCTATGGTTATTCCTTCTGCATCTATAGATAAACGCCTGCTCTTCTGAGTGACTGCGTGAGTTTGCTGGATGCTGATGTAATGTTTCACTTAGAAGATCTGACCAATCTACTTCTTTTACCTTTACTTGTAGTTAAAGTTTTTCCAGACTAGAACAGAGTAGCTAAATGACTGTTTTAGCTGGCAAATGAAATGATGGATGGATG
>NW_015544236.1:778461-784470 GCF_001515605.1 Sinocyclocheilus anshuiensis
GCGCAACTCGACTCCTGGGCCTTATTAACTTTAATAGCGTGTGGAATGGCTGCTCTTAGCACACTTCCTGTGCTGTAATTGCACACCGCCGCGGCTGCATTCATGCTATCACCAGAGCGCGGTAACAAGCTGCTATATCTCTCACAAAGTGCTATGGTTATTCCTTCTGCATCTATAGATAAACGCCTGCTCTTCTGAGTGACTGCGTGAGTTTGCTGGATGCTGATGTAATGTTTCACTTAGAAGATCTGACCAATCTACTTCTTTTACCTTTACTTGTAGTTAAAGTTTTTCCAGACTAGAACAGAGTAGCTAAATGACTGTTTTAGCTGGCAAATGAAATGATGGATGGATGGTAGATGGATGAATAAGGAATAGTCTTCCTAAAATGTCATTTACTCTTCTTTCATTACAATCCTGCATAACTTTATTTCTTGTGCACTGGTTGATTTTTTTGTGGATGAATGAGGATCGCTTGCAGCTTGAAGATTCACACAAGCTGTTTGCTTTGAAACAGCTATGAATTATTTACTCTGCCATAAATAAATAAATACATACATTAAATAAAACCAGTATATATATATATAGAAACTGAATGGTAAGAACTACTTTTTTTTCAGTGGCATCAGTAGCAACCCAATAGAATATTAAACTGACAAAACAGAATAATGAGGAAGAAAATCCAGCTTTTGTAGTTTTGTAACAGGTGCAGTTTTTCCGAGGTTAGCTCATATGAGTTTGTCATCAAATTTAAACAGATGAAACATAACGATCCAGTTGTCACAGGGACAACAAATATGTTCAAATGTATTTTTGTTCAAATTAAATTTATGTTGAAATAAATTACAAGTTTATGTGCTGTTTTCATTCTCAATCAATCTTGTGCAGTATGTGCAGGTATTTTAGGCTGCTTAAAATGTTTTCTAAAGTTAAATAAGTTTGAAGTTCAGTTTGTGTCCCTTTTGGCAAACGTTCCTTCATCTTGTGTTATTTTCCCCATTCAGAACTCTCCAGGGAATTCAGGAATCCAGCGGGTGGCCCATGTCACGCCTCTTGGTTTCACAAGCATCTGAGCCGGAATCTGATACAGCATCTCTAATTGGCCAGTGTGTTCCTGCGAGGAGCGCCAAGGCCGATCTGTCCTCTGACGAGACGCAGGAATGCGAGACATGTGACCCAGACGCGACTCTGGAGAGCTCTTCCGCTGGATGACATCACCTCAGAGACGGGCTCCCACGGCCTCATCTGCACGGCTGCTGCAGTCAATCCAGCTCATTAATGCCTCGTCCTTGCTTCACCGCTGCAGTTTACCACTCACATTTGGCCTAGACTGCGAAAAAAGCAGTGTGAACCATCACAGAGTTCATGGGAATGATTGGTTTTCCTGTTGATATCTTCACACTCCTGCCATACAGACCAACAGACGCTGCTTGTGTGTTCAAACTCTCCATCAGCATCAGATCTGGTCCACTTCGCATCTTATTCTGGCCAAGACCCGCCCACTTGCTGACTGACACGGAAACGGACCAACCAGAGCTCATGTTGTTTCTACGCGCTGTTTCAGGGCGGCTGTTACACCCCGTTTTTTATGGACCAACATAAGAAAGCCATTCTAAAAGCAACAAATACCACAGTGGCCAGGGCAAAAAGTTGACGTTTAATTATACAGGAAAAAATAATATGACCAAATTAGAAAACAGCAGTATTAAACAATCATAAATAAGGACTGGTGAGCTAACTAATTTACACTTACTCGAGAGTAAAGGAAACTTCCTATCTCCCGAGGAAAAAAAAAAACACATCAAAAGTCTTCCGGGTCAGCTCACTTACCTATGCTTTCTGTGTTCTCTGTGGTAACTAAACAAGCAATCACTCACCATCCTAAAACAAAAGAGAATAAGGGAAGAACAAGACCAAAATCAAACACAAAAACAGAGTTCCCAATTCAAGTTTAATATTACATATTAAAGTATTATACCATATAACTTTTTCTGTCACCATGTGCATTTTACTGAAAATCTCCGGTTCATTTCCGTGCGAGTTTCTGACTTGGCAACAGTTACCAAGGGGGCGAAGCTTAGTAAAGGCTCAGTTCCCTCTGGGATGAAGAGGTTTGTGTTTAAATCTCAACCTGATGAAGCGTCTGACATCTAACAGCTTCCACTAAAGACATGAGTATGTTATTTTCACCGGTCAGTTTGGGCTTGAGTGAATGCTAAGGTCAGCGTTCATTGACTAAAACCTCGCAGGTCTCGAGTTTATATAGCAAGGCTATTCATAGCACGTGACCTTCACAGTGGAAAGACTAGCATGTGAAGGACAGATGAAACGGTCTCACACTGTGAAGGAAGTCTGGCTTCATGTTTCAGCTCAGCTGAGGCTAGACGGCCTTCCACCGTGTCGTGAGCGACGCTCCATAATTAAACACGACCGAAGGCACGGCATATTCTCACCTGTGTTCACCCGGCTCACGCTCGCCAGGCACTAATAAAGTACTTACAAATCATTTGCAAACTATTAGTTTATAGTTAATTCACAGTTTATAAACTGTAGTTAATATATTAATAGACTCTATACCAATAGTGAGTTCTTCATTCATTGTCACTTTAATTAACACTATTATTATTAATTGGCTCATAAGAGTTAGATAATGCTTTGTTGACATCTTATTAACCATAAATAGTTCTCACTAGATTAGGTGACAGAAAATAGGAAAATGTCATTAATTACATGTTTTAAACCAGTGTTTACTTTTAATAAACCACCCACATATGCCAATGTGTATGTGTGCGTGTGTGTGTGTGAGAAAACGTTTTCAATTTGAAGATAAAAGAAAAGGTAAACGTAAATTATTTTGTCTTCTGGGAAACATAGCACATATTCTCACCTCAGTGTTCACCCGGCTCACGCTCGCCAGGCTCTTCAGCAACACTTCATAATAACTATACACTAATAAAGTACTTACAAATCATTTGCAAACTATTAGTTTATAGTTAATTCACAGTTTATAAACTGTAGTTAATATATTAATAGACTCTATACCAATAGTGAGTTCTTCATTCATTGTCACTTTAATTAACACTATTATTATTAATTGGCTCATAAGAGTTAGATAATGCTTTGTTGACATCTTATTAACCATAAATAGTTCTCACTAGATTAGGTGACAGAAAATAGGAAAATGTCATTAATTACATGTTTTAAACCAGTGTTTACTTTTAATAAACCACCCACATATGCCAATGTGTATGTGTGCGTGTGTGTGTGTGAGAAAACGTTTTCAATTTGAAGATAAAAGAAAAGGTAAACGTAAATTATTTTGTCTTCTGGGAAACATAGCATAACACGTAGCCTCTGAAGGGCAGTACAGTACTAAATTTAAAAATATGATATTTAGGCAAAATAAGAAACATGTACACATCTTCATTCTGTTCAAAAGTTTTCACCCCCGACTCTTAATGCATGGTTTTTCCTTCTGGAGCATCAATGAGCGTCTGAACCTTCTGTAATAGCTGCATACGAGTCCTTCAGTTGTCCTCAGTGTGAAAAGATGGAACTCAAAATCATATAGTCATTGCTGTATAGGGCTCAAATACACAAAAATGCTGGAAAACCAAAGAATTTGTGGGAGCTGAAGGATTTTTCTGAAGAACAGCAGACAGTTTAACTGTTCAGAACAAACAAGGGACTCATGAGCAACTATCACTAAACAAAAAACACAGCTGTGGATCATTCAGCTAACAACACAGTATTAAGAATCAAGGGGATGTAAACTTTTGAACCGGATCATTTATAAAAATTCAACTATTATTTTCTCTTGTGGACTATATGTAAACATCTTTTATGTGAAATATCTTATTTAGATCAGTACTAAATAAACAATAACATGCATTTTGTATGATCCCTCTTATTTTGCTAAAATAATTCACATTTTGCAGATTCTGAAATCTTTTGACCTCAACTGTAGCAACTATAAACCCTAAAGAGAATCATAAATGTTAAGCACACATAAGAGTTATGGATCCATGTGGTGCGTTAGTCTTTGCTTGTCTCATATGGCTATCATGAGAACCACGTCAGAAAATGAATAAGAACAAAGCTCAGCTGATAACTGCATTCCTGACACGTTCAGACCCTCAGTCAACTCTCAGATACCAAATACAGACATAACATTGTCATGACATAAATACCAGAATAGATACACTAGTTTTAAGAAAACTATGATTATGTATTCATTATACACTAGAAGAGGAGGGGGTTGGAAATCTACCCCTTCAGAGCTAACAAAAAAAAAACTTCTAAATCATTTATTAATCTTAGTTGATTTCACCATTTACTAGTACATTATCAAAATCAAAACGAATGAAGACTCCTGGTGCATCACTTCGACGGGCGAGCGCGGATACGCTGATTACCAGCATCTGTTGGGCAGATCAGGCCGGTTATGCTGTGGGCAATGTTTTCTTGGGACACGTTAGGCTCCATTATCACAATAGCACAAACCCTGACAGCTGTCAGTTATCTGAACATTGTTGCAGTGAATTTCTGTTAATGCCTCCAAATTCACCTGACATGAACCCAATCGAAAAGAGAAAACCACCCTGCAATGTACAGTAACTGGAGGACCTGCTGTTGACATTATGGATACCCATAAATATACCCCAGGAGATTTATCACCACCTCACCGAATCAATGCCTCGCCACGTGGCTGCTGTTTTGTGGGCTAAAGGAGCTCCTGTGGGTTATTAGATAGGTGTCATAATGTTATGGCTCATCGGTCATGCTCATTGTTAGTTAGCTAATGAATTAACTAATGTTAACTAATAGGAACTTATTGTACAGTGTTACCAAATACACTATACCATGAATCCCCAGCTAACAAAAATATGTTCTAAGAATGTTTTGCTAATGTTCCCATTAAGTTATGAAAACATTATTTTTGAATGGCCAAAATGTCTGATTCAAAAGCATTTTTTCTTGGTTATGCATTAACATTAAGGAGACATTAATTTTATAATTTTGCGAACATTATGGAAATGTTGCTTTCGAAACAAATAGACACTTTAAAAAAAACTAGTATACATTTAAAATTTTGATTATCGTCCAACTAAAACGTTTAAGTTTAAAGGTGACATATCATGAAAATCTGACTTTTCCAGATTTTAAGTGCTATAATCAGGTTCCCGGTGCATCTACCAACCAAGGAAACGTGAAAAAGATTAAAGTTGTCATCGGATGCGCGGGACTTGCGAGTTTGGGCGGGACTTTGATACCATGGCTCCACCTCACGACACTACTGCGCAGCCTCTGGCTCCAAACAAATCTCTACTGCGCAGACCCTGGCTCCAAACGAATCTCTACTGCGCAGACTCTGGCTCCAAACTAATCTCTACTGTGCAGACTCTGGCTCCAAACTAATCTCTACTGCGCAGACTCTGGCTCCAAATGACGTCATTTACTCGCTCCAAACGAAACTCTACTGCACAGACTCTGGATCCAAACGAAACTCTACTGCATAGACTCTGGCTCCAAATGACGTCATTTTCACAAGATGACAGCGGCTATACTGAGAATGTTTTGGCTTCACTTTTCTGTAGTGGAAGGAAGTGGAGATGCGTCGCCCATCTTTTTTTTACAGTCTATGGCATCACCCCACGGAAGACAGGGGCGGGGCCAGCAAAGCTCATTAGCATTTAAAGCGGCATGCAACAAAATGGCTTGCTCTGCACAGAGCTGTTTTTGGCAAGGTAAAAAGGGTGTTGTTTTACACTACCATTGAGAAAGTTTAACCAACGTATGTTGTAGACTTTTCATTAAGACCCTAAAGAATCATATCAACTTGTGGAAAATTGTGATTTTACTCCCCTAGTGACGTTGCAAAGGGATCTCATTATAATATTACCGCCCCTTAATCTGTAAGTTTCCCCTCACGGCGCCGAAAGTTTGAGCAAAACATGCTAACTGTTCTGTCTTTGGCTGCACAGACGAGCACAGAACACTATTTAGAGT
>NW_015544236.1:784635-798069 GCF_001515605.1 Sinocyclocheilus anshuiensis
TGAGCTGAAACTTCACAGACACATTCTGGGGACACCAGAGACTTATATTACATATTGTAAAAAGGGGCATAATATGTCTCCTTTATATAAATGTAAATAATGTTTTGAGAGCATTATTAAAGATCAGATAACTTTGAGTAAACATTCTATTAACGTTACTTGAACGTTTGTTCACAGCTTTGAGAGAACCTTGCAAGAACGTTAGCCAAAGTTCAGCATCATTTTTCTGCCTGCCTTTGCAACGTTTGCACCCAATTCACAGCGCGATATGCATTTGCGGTAGGACACAGCTGATATCTAGTGTGAGTGAGTGATGTGTGCTGCTCCTCAGGAGCCTCTAGTGTTCTGATCAATGTTTCTAGCAGACTAACAAGAGTCCTGAGCCGCAACAGCTTCCCACTGTAATTTGCACACAGCCTGTGCTGATGGAGTGATACAGTCACAGAGAAGGACATTATGAAGATGTGTCCTCTCATTATCCACTCATTGAAAAACAGTCTCGCCTCTTCTGTGAGCTTGAAATTTTTCAAAGTCAAAGTTTGTTTGCTTTGCTTGACCAGTAGTTGTCTTTGAATTATTCTAAAGAACATTTTTCCAAATAACTTTTTTGTTCACATCCTTCTCTTCACTTCCAAATCTTCAATACTTATCTTGCTGGATCTGTCTGCTTCTTTTGACACGGTTAACCACCAGATCCTCCTGTCAACCCTATTGGCAAAGGGCATCTCAGGAACCGCACTCCAGTGGTTTGAGTCTTACCTCTCAGATAGGTCCTTCACACGTTCTACGTGTACTGCGTTAAGTTAACTGAGACTTGTTATAGCACTTGCGTATCATTGCTCTTTTGTTGATTTTGATTGCTTCCATTGTCCTCATTTGTAAGTCGCTTTGGATAAAAGCATCTGCTAAATGACTAAATGTAAATGTAAGTCATAAGTACTGCTGTTATCACGCTGCTATCAAGCTTGCTTGTCCTTTCTGATGCTTAAAAGCTTAAGTGCCCTTCCATTATAACTGCACATTATTAAAAATTTGCTTTAGTTTTACACCGAAAAAAGAAAGTAATTTGGGAGGAAGGGTGAATGATATTGGAATGATACTTTAAACATATTGGAGGAGAGAACACTTGCTGCCCTGACCATTCAGTTTCATTCAATTTTCCTACAACATCGATGTAGCTTTCTCTTGCTATTACAGTCATGTATATTTACCCATTTGATGCATATTTTATGTATTTTACAAAGCCAAAATGGCGTTTATTTGACCGAAACTCCAGAATCTTCTGCAAATTATCAAATCTAGATAACGTGGGTAATGTTTGGGATGCTGTTTTATTCACAATTATATTGACTAAACAGCTTTAATTCAATTTCCCCCAGAAATGGACAAAAATGAACCTGCTGTCATCCATGATTTATCTTCTCTCCAGCAACAAGGCACTTGAATGTGGCATACTCATAATAACCACTTGAGATGTGGGAAGAAGAAAGTGTGTATGAATGTGAAGCGAGCAAAGATAATGCGGGATAACAGTGGGACTCAGTCAGGCCGGAAGGGCTGGAATACTCTCTCTGTTTCAGCAGCAACACCTCAGCGTCTGAGAAATCCCACTGTCAACATACACCACACACACACTCACTCGCACACTCGCACTAACACCTACTGCCTAAAATAGGACCCTATTAGACTGGAGGATTCAGCCCAATTTATCTTCCACAAAGATCCTCTTCACGATGCATCTATGAAACCAATCAGAAGCACTGAAATACACAGTGTCTATAATGGGGGAAAATCCTGCCACCTTCACAATGCAATTAACAGTCTTACCAATTTAGTGACTTTTTCACTAGATATTTTGCATTTTCAGAGGCCTACAGACTTACAGTTTTTTCAACTGCTTACACACATTTTCAAAACTTTGCCTCTTTTTTTTTTTAAACTTTACACACAAATCCAAAAGTTGCACACACAAAATGCTAAATGCCTCACATGCTTCTGCTGTTTGAGTGTCAGCTTTCAGAAACTGTGTGACAAGTAAAGATTTAGTGTGTAAGCAGTTGAAAAAAACTGTAAAAAATATTAATAATCGTAAATCGTAAAACTTCAGAGTCGACAGTACTTTCTCTCTGAGTGATCATATTTCATGTAAATACAGCTCTGGAAAAATAGGACCACTGCAAAATGATCAGCTTCTCTGGCTTCACTATTTATAGGTATGTGTTTGAGCAAAATTAGAACATTTTTGTTTTATTCTATAAACTACCAGCAGCAACACCTCAGCTTCTGAGAAATCCCACTGTCAACATACACCACACACACACACACACACACACACACACACACTCACTCGCACACTCGCACTAACACCTACTGCCTAAAATAGGACCCTATTAGACTGGAGGATTCAGCCCAATTTATCTTCCACAAAGATCCTCTTCACGATGCATCTATGAAACCAATCAGAAGCACTGAAATACACAGTGTCTATAATGGGGGAAAATCCTGCCACCTTCACAATGCAATTAACAGTCTTACCAATTTAGTGACTTTTTCACTAGATATTTTGCATTTTCAGAGGCCTACAGACTTACAGTTTTTTCAACTGCTTACACACATTTTCAAAACTTTGCCTCTTTTTTTTTTTACTTTACACACAAATACAAGAAATGCACACACAAAATGCAAAATGCCTCACATCTCTTGCAAAATGAAGCACTGCATTTAAAACATCACAAACACATCTCAAAAGCAAACATTTGTCTTACGTTGCAAACAACTTTGCCATAATATTATATTTTTGGATGTATCATATACACACACTTACTCAAAACCTAAAGCTCTTCTTTCATGAGCTCCTACTTTTCTGTACAAGATTGAAAGTAATTGGCAGAGAGATGTTGAAAAATTCACGGTAAACACGAAAGCAAGACTGAAACCAAACTTTTTTTTTTTTTTACTGTAAGCATTTGTGGTTGTGAATACAATATTACACAGTACGAAAGAAAAGAAACACATCAAGCATGTGTAGTTGTGTAGATGTGTGTTTATAGATTGGTTGGTGTTCAGTAAAGCACATGCGAGGCACTGATTAATTAGTGTGCCATTCTGATTGGTTGTGTTTGAAAAAGGAAATCTATAATGTTCTTTTTTTTTTTAAACTTTACACACAAATCCAAAAGTTGCACACACAAAATGCTAAATGCCTCACATGCTTCTGCTGTTTGAGTGTCAGCTTTCAGAAACTGTGTGACAAGTAAAGATTTAGTGTGTAAGCAGTTGAAAAAAACTGTAAAAAATATTAATAATCGTAAATCGTAAAACTTCAGAGTCGACAGTACTTTCTCTCTGAGTGATCATATTTCATGTAAATACAGCTCTGGAAAAATAGGACCACTGCAAAATGATCAGCTTCTCTGGCTTCACTATTTATAGGTATGTGTTTGAGCAAAATTAGAACATTTTTGTTTTATTCTATAAACTACTGACAACATTTCTCCCAAATTCCACATAAACATTGTTATTTAGAGCATTTATTTGCAGAAAATAACTGTTAAAAAAAAAAAAAAAGATGCAGTGTTTTCAGATCTCAAAAAATGCAAAGATAATGTTTTACCTTAATAATAATAATAATAATAATACATTTTATTTAAAGGCGCCTTTCAGAGCACTCAAGGACACCGTACAATTGAGAGATAATCATAAAATCAAGACAGCAATACAACAAACAACAACTATTAACATAAAATAATTTAAAATTGATCAGAGAAAGCTAATTTAAACAAGTAAGTTTTAAGACATGATTTAAAAGTAGTCAGACAGTCACTTTCTCGTATAGATTGTGGGAGAGAATTCCAGAGATTAGGAGCAGCACAACTAAATGCCCTAGACCCCATAGTGGCTAAACGAATAGAAGGTACAACAAGGGAAACAGATGAAGAAGATCTGAGAGTACGCTTCGGGATGTAAATATGAAGCAAATCAGATAGATATTGTGGTGCAAGATTATGAAGAGCTTTAAAAGTGAGAAATAGAATCTTATACTCTACTCGACCATGCTCCACTCCCTCTGCTTCCTCTACTTCCATTTCCTGTTTGACTCTCATATAAACTGAGACCAGTCCATGGGCTGATTGCGAAGTATTGCCAGTTATCTGCCTTACCAAGCGTTCTAGTTCCTCTGTTCCTGATTGATTCCTGTGTATGATTCTGCCTGACTTCTTGACTCACGGTATTTGTACTCTGCCCCTTCTGTTCTGACGCCTGATTGGACTGATGTTTGTGTTTGAACTCATTGCCTGCCTTTCCACTATTGTCTCTGCCTCTGCCCCTGTGTATGACGAACGATCTGCCTGCTTCTCTGACTTTGACCCTCTGCCTGATTATCGACATCTGTTTAAAGCCTTGACCTTTAATAAACTTCCGCTCATGGATTCTAACCAAACTCCAGCGTCTCTGTTACAGAAGCCCAAAAGAGAGGAAGAAAGAAGGGTAGAATTTGGCTTAGAAGACAAATAAAGCTATGTGTCGTCAGCATAGCAATGAAAATTGATGCCATATTTCCTAAAAATGTAACCAAGGGGTAGTAAATAAATAATAAATAAAAGAGGGCCCAAAACAGAGCCTTGAGGAACACCAGCTGTAACAGGTGAGACATATGATATGAAATTTTTAAGTTGAACAAATTGTGTGCGCCCAGAGAGAGATAAGATCTGAACCAACTAAGAGGGACACCAGTAATACCTATAGAGAGTAGTCTATCTAAGAGAACTTGATGAGAAATTGTATCAAAGGCCGCGGTTAAATCGAGTAGAATAAGTATAGTTAAAAGTCCAGAATCAGCTGACATCAGCAAATCATTAACAACTTTTACCATGGCAGTCTCTGTACTATGCAAAGGGCGGAAACCGGATTGAAATTTTTCAAACAGGCTATTTTTTTTTCAACCATTAAGTTAACACTGAATGATATTAACTTATGATCTGATATGGGCAAGTCTAAAGCATGACAGTTGGAAGGTGTTACACCAGAACAACAAATAAGGTCAAGAATATGGCCTTTACTATGAGTTGGAAAATCGACAAATTGCTGTATTCCGAAACTGTCAAGACATGATATAAAATCCCTAGTGAGGAAGAGTTCAGAAATCAATATTTGGTGGAATAACTTTAATGCATGCTCTCCACCAGTTTTTCACATTGCTGTCGGGTGACTTTATGCCACTCCTGGTGCAAAATTTCAAGCAGCTTGGCTTTGTTTGATGGCTTGTGACCATCCATCTTCCTCTTGATCACACTCCAGAGGTTTTGTCTGGAGATTGACCTGGCTGTGTGGCATGGAGCATTGTCCTGCTGGAAAAAAACAATCCTCAGAGTCGGGGAACATTGTCAGAGCAGAAGAAAGCAAGGATTCTTCCAGGACAATCTTGTACGTGGTTTGATTCGTGTGCCCTCCACAAAGACGAGTAAAGCACCCCCAGATCATCACTGACCCTGCTTTTAGGCCTCTCCAGGTCTCCGTCTAACCACTAGATGACCAGGTGTTGGGCAAAGCTGAATATTGGACTTGGTCCAATCCTTATGGTGTTTTGCAAACATCAACCTGCCTTCTCTTTGCTTCTCACTGATGAGGGGCTTTTTTCTTGCTTTGCATGACTTCGGCCTGGCCCCTAGGAGCCTGTTTCGAATCATCCTCGCTGTGCACTTCACCCCAGCTGCATTTTTATTTTTTTGTAGGTCACTTGAAGTCATCCTACGGTTGTTGAGTGACATTCGAATGAGTTGGCGGTCATCCCGGTCAGTGGAGAGTCGTTTTTGCCCTCTGCCTGTCTGTAGCTTTGTTGTCCCCAATGTCTGAAATTTTAAGGATGGAACCCTCACTCAAAACTTTTCTCTTCAACTCTTTTGGCATGGTCAATAGTTATAATTTTTTTTCCTAATACTAATAGCACTGTTTTTGCCGTTCAGCTGCACTTATTGCAAGAGGACAGGGATGACCACAGCAGTGGTTTTTATACTTTTCCTTGTTAAATAAGATTTGGTTGAGATGATCACCTAATCAGTACTTCGTTAAGCAGAATGAGATGTGCCTGTGCTGGAATTCAACAGTGGAATGGAGCGGCTGCCATACAAGTAGAGATGCTGATTTCAGAAACATTTGTAGTGGTCCAGAGCTGTATGGCTGGAATCACAGCACGGCCGATGTCTTTATCTTATGTCTATGGTGATTTTGTCAAACGAAATCCTGATTATAAATCAGGATTTTAGTGCAGAGCAGCCGTTTGAAAGTGACTGCTGGTTTACCAGGTAACAAATTTAGGTTATAAAAACATTGTGGGAACATAGTTTTGAAATGTTTCTAAAACGTTGAAATGTCCAGTTATTCAGTGTATCTGTATCAGTCTGGCGGTCGCGGTGTAGCAGCTGCTCGCTGAGCTCTGATTATACAGGGCTTATTAGCTGGCAAACACACTTCCTGTTTCCATCCCCTATAATGAGGATCTTAATCATGCCATCCAATGTATGCAAGACATCTAGTGAACTGCCTACATAGACAGCATTTTAAGGGCTCATATACGCAGCCTAGAAAAAAGGTAGACAGTGAATTATGATGCTTTCTAAACCAAACAAAAATGCAGCTTATGTGTGTCTTTAATGCAGAAGACGAACCAGAGTGCAATACATCGAGTGCAAAAACCAATCCAAGATGGTGGATTATTGATTAGAACTAATTGATTTCATTCGGTACTGAAAAGTGTAGAGTTCTGCAATGATGGTTTATTTTTGTAGGCCGAGGGTTTATTTTTGTAGCATCACACTGGTCCCTGGTTAAAAAAAAAAACAGCTACAATGGGGTTTTGCTGATGCATTTAATGTATGGAATCAAATGTGAAAATATCTTGAGCTTGTGTTAAACACCGACCGTATTTCAGGCTTTTAACCAAAAACCCACTGACTTAACCAGAAGTGCTAAAACGCATCTCGTTTCCAGGTTTTGGTCTATGAAATACAACATCCCTGGAGCACCTGATATTTTAATCACTATTCGTTTGTGATATTTGTCTTTTTATTCTGATTGGAGTGTGCTCTTATTAGCTCAGCAACATGCTACTATCAATCATCCATATCTTGGAGTCACTGCAGCAAATCAGTCATTTATGAGGTTATGGGACCGTTAGGCTGCCTAAGTAGACATCAGACAGCAAAGCAACTCACTAGGATTGGGAACACATCGGCTGTATTGGTAAATGTGTAATATTTGATACTGATGATCACTGTGGAGAACTGCCTTCAATGGAAAGTAGCTTAAAATTTGAATATTGGAATATTAAAATTAAATGTTTAAATGCGTTTATATTTTGGGTGAGAATAGTTTAGTAAAATGTTGTAAAAAATATTATTTTGTAGCCTTTAAATAACATTATAATCATTACAAGAAAACCACACTCAACGCCATGAAGTGTACAGGACATGTGCGCTTTATTCTGAGCAATCTAATGGTGTGGCGAAGCAGATGCAGCAGTGGTGTGTTAAGCGTGTTCAAAGGCCCGTCACGCCGCCTCTGTATTCGCAGGACGAGCGCCGTTCTTCCTTCATATGGTATTAATAGAAGCAGCAGCGCTGACAGGGTCAGTCTCTCTTGTAATGTGACATCTATTACAAACACACAAGTCCTCAAAACATGGGAGATACAAAAGACCGTATTGAAATTAAGAAGCATTTTGACGCATCAGTTCAGTAATAGCTCTGCTGCAGCAAAGAAAGCTCAGACCCTTTCAAATTAGCCTAAGTTTTAAAGCAAATGGAAACAGATACCAACTTCCTCTGATCCAGAACAGGTTTTAAAGGCACAAATATGATGATCCCCTTCGTAAAATATAAAGACAAAAGCTTTTATTTCTCATTGTACCACAGACAAAATTCTTAACAAGTTATTAACATCTCCTGACAGCAGATGGTCGCCTCTTACGAGGAGAAAAGATTAATATTTGAGCATGCATCTGAGTGTTTGCATGTGTGTGTGAGAGAGGCAGATGTGCCACACGCAGCAGCAGACAGATTTCCTGACATTTGCCCTCAGTAATCCTCATCCATTCAGCACGTGCTGCATGCCATCGGATATATAAAAACCCATCCACGCCAAGACTGACTTCCACCACAGAAATGCAGTTTGTTCTGCTCTTTTAAACAATAAACATCCTATTTTCAAGCGTTTCTCTGAATGAAGTGCACTCAGAGTCTGTGAGGAGTGTTTGTGAATGTGGAGAGGGATTACAGCGCTGGACTCACATCTCAAGTCATTAGCGCCGCAAATCTTCCTCCTGATGGACTCAGACCGGGCCGTAATACTGGATTAGTATTAATTCTTCCTCTGCAGCTGGCCGGAGTGTGGGATGGAGGGATACGGCACGGAAAGAGCGGGTTTGTGAAGGCCCTGATTGAGTTTTCACATCTCAGATGAAATTGCAGCGGGGTGTGAATATGGCGGCGTCTCACAGCAGATGCACATTAATGCTTATATAAGCGTCTGAAGCTGATGCTCTCATATCAGCATATGCTGGTAGTGTGTGTCTGAGATGATCACCAGTCATTTCATTTCATTTCTCTGGCTCAAACGCAACACTGAAATCAATTATTTACCCTGGAAATTACACTCCAGTCTGGTTGACAGAAGAGTTCACTCACCCTCGTGTCATGCTGTCTAACATTTTCTTCTGTGGAGCACGAAAGGAGATATTAGGCAGAATGTTCAGGCTGCTCTTTTCCATCTGACATGTAACAGCTTATACAGGACAGTACTAAATAAAAATGAAATGCAATTTTTTTAAATCTTCCCTCTTATTTCGTTTAACTTCTTAACATCTTGCATATTTTGCGAGGGGTTATTAGTGTGTGAGTGATGTTATCTGAGCAGGAATGAAGCAGCACATACACACCGAAGCCCTGCCAGCGTTTAAGATTACATGTAAGTAATTCATGTGCATTCAGTGGCCAGCAAGTGCATGAGCTGCTAAAAGCCACATTACATAATCTCCATCTCCACAGGGACGTACAGTATGGACATGAATGAGAACTATTCTCATGAGTCTAATATAATAAGTCCGAAGGGTTTCATATTTATGCCTTATGTTTATGTGCTGCTTTGATCTTCATCTGCGCTGTAATGTAATTAGAGACTATATTTAGTATATTTTCATATTCATTATGATATATTCACACACGGTTATTGCTGCAGACAGGATTAGACCAGGCTTAATGGTTTTGTTTATTGTCACATCACATAAAGAAATGATATTTTACATCAAAGCTCAGTTTGCTGTGTAATGAATGCCACGTGTTTTTAGCGTAATCCTGTTTCAAGCTGTCGATATGTTCTTCTTATTATTAATTATGATTGTTTTCCCTATTAAACATGCAATCTGAGATTTTCTCTATGAAGACTGAAGACATCTCTGCAGCTTCAGTCCAAACCAGTGTTACCTGAACCGTACATGCTTGATTTCTAACGTCATTGTAAATATTTTGAAAGCTCTACCAATCGTGTATTAGGTGATGAACCATTCGGGTGCTGCGCGCAGACGAACTGCGCTAAACTAAAAGGCTTGGTTCTAAATGCTGTAACTTTTGATTACTTTTTACTATCACCACAAAATTTGATCCAGATGCAGATCACATGTAGGGGAACTTCACCAGAAAATAACCGTATTTCCTTCCTGAGATATTGCATGTCAAATAAGAAAGATAAATGAAATTTCCCTTGAGCACACTTGCATTTTTTATTTTATCAGCAAGAGAGTGTCCAAATGAAATGAAAATTGATTTTGTAAAAATGTTGAACGTTTTCTATTTAACGATACCTACCTTTTTACTCTCCTTGCTATGGTTTTGGAGTTATGAGTTTTTACTTTTGTGTATGTCACTCAGAAAACAACAATTTTAAAAACGTCTTCCGAGTGTCAAGGACTAAACAAAAAGTCTACCTTGGTTCCAAATACTGTAACTTTTGATTTCTTTCTGCTATCAACAAATAATTTGAATCAGATGCAGCTCACATGTCACTTCACACACACAAAAAAAAAACCCTCTTAGCTTATTTCTTTCCTGAGATTTTTTTTTGTCTTTTATCAGCAGCTTCTCAGCATTAGAATGCCCAAATTTAATAAAAAAATTAACTAATTCTAAAAACGTAGAAGGTTTTTTTATCCAGTGATACCTACCATTTGACTCTCTTTGCTACAGGTTTGGAGTCATGAGTCAACAATTAAAAAACAAAAAAGCTACCGAGTGTATATAATTACTCATGTTTCTCTCTCTCTTTCTGTGTTTTGCTCGTTTTTGATTCATGAACATGGACGTGTGGTTCATTCAGCCTTACGGTGCAGCACAGACAGGGGCGTGTGTACGTGGTGGCCAGGGGTGGCACCGGCCCCCCCTGAAATTTGGCTGGCCACCCCAGGGGCCCCCCCTACGTGTATATAATTACTCATGTTTCTCTCTCTCTTTCTGTGTTTTGCTCGTTTTTGATTCATGAACATGGACGTGTGGTTCATTCAGCCTTACGGTGCAGCACAGACAGGGGCGTGTCTACGTGGTGGCCAGGGGTGGCACCGGCCCCCCCTGAAATTTGGCTGGCCACCCCAGGTGCCCCCCCTACCAAATGTCTTGCCATAGGCTTGTTTTTAGTAAATTTCTAATTTTAGCCGGTTTCTATAGTGTGATCTTAATGACAATGTCGAGAGCGCATAATGTTACACGATCCATGTGCGCGAGGACGAATCTCTCCACTCCCAAGCGGATTTCCTTCACTTACACAAAACTGGACGTGTGCTTTTAACATACATCGTTCCGCAAACACAACTTTTGAGTCAGTGCCTCCAACTGGCCCCCCCAATTAAAATGCTCTAGACACGCCCCTGAGCACAGATGAATAATGTATGAATAATTGATAAATCTGATAAAGAGAGCAGCATTTGTCCGTGAAGGGGATGTTCTGAACCATAATTGGATGGTGTGTCTGTCTAACAGCACATGCTCTCGCTGACACTCCTGTGTTCAGATACAGCATCACTTCACAGAGAGATAAAGACAGCTTTAGGGTTAGTTTAGTACTTTGATCCCTGCGGGAGAAAGATAGTGGCCTTTGACTATGTGAGCCTTGGCTACCTCGCCGACTGGCTTAGCACTAGTGGCCTATGACTATGTGAGCCTTGGCTACCACGCCGACCGGCTTAACGCTAGTGGCCTATGACTATATGAGCCTTGGCTACCTCGCCGACCGGCTTAACGCTAGTGGCCTATGTCTATGTGAGCCTTGGCTACCACGCCGACCGGCTTAACAATAGTGGCCTATGACTATGTGAGCCTTGGCTACATACTCCATTGCTGAGACAGTGATGCAGTGACACATTTCTTCAAATCTGATGAAGAAACAAACTCACCCTAATCTCAGATGGCCTGATGAAGAGGCCATTTTCAGCATATTTTCATTTTTGGCCGAACTATTCCTTTAAGCATGTGAGACATTAGAAATTTGAGTGGTCCCCCAGAAGGCTTTCAGACAGACCGCAGGTCCTGGCCGGACACGAGAGCAGAGCTCTGTTTCAGAAACCTAAACCCCAGCAGGAAATAGCAGCTTGACATGTTGAATTTTAATGCAACTGCTATTTTAGTCCTCAGGAGTTTGACCACATTCACTGAGGACGAGATGCATGATCTTCAGCGACCCAAACACTCAATGGAGCAATATTTATTGTTTATTTAAATAAATACACTATTTAAATACATTTAAATTGAAATAATATTTTGTAGGAAGAAATACAATGTCAAATACAAAATATTTTCCAGTTACAGTTTTTTTTTCAACTGCTTACATACAAAATATTTTCTTGTCACACTTGTTTTCTAGATGAGAACATGGTTAACCTGTGCAAAATGATGCTGTTCTTGTGTACAGTTTTGCAAAAAACACTGAGCAAATTGGAACATGTGTGCAAACAGGTGAAATGAGTTAAAATTTTGAGAAACATGTCTTTGTTTCAAAAACTGTATGAATGGTTGGGAAAATTGTGCCAAATGAATCAGTTATAGTGGGTTAGTAATCGAGAAAAACTGTTATATTATGGTTTGCTGTGTTTGCAAATGTTTGCTTGTGAGATGTGTTTGTGATATTTTGAATGCAGTGCTTCATTTAGCAAGAGATGTGAGGCATTTAGCATTCTATGTGTGCAATTCTTGAATTTGTGTGTAAAGTTTTGAAAAAAAGAGGCAAAAGTGAACTCTTCTGTCAACCAGACTGGAGTGTAATTTCCAGGGTAAATAATTGATTTCAGTGTTGCGTTTGAGCCAGAGAAATGAAATGAAATGACTGGTGATCATCTCAGACACACACTACCAGCATATGCTGATATGAGAGCATCAGCTTCAGACGCTTATATAAGCATTAATGTGCATCTGCTGTGAGACGCCGCCATATTCACACCCCGCTGCAATTTCATCTGAGATGTGAAAACTCAATCAGGGCCTTCACAAACCCGCTCTTTCCGTGCCGTATCCCTCCATCCCACACTCCGGCCAGCTGCAGAGGAAGAATTAATACTAATCCAGTATTACGGCCCGGTCTGAGTCCATCAGGAGGAAGATTTGCGGCGCTAATGACTTGAGATGTGAGTCCAGCGCTGTAATCCCTCTCCACATTCACAAACACTCCTCACAGACTCTGAGTGCACTTCATTCAGAGAAACGCTTGAAAATAGGATGTTTATTGTTTAAAAGAGCAGAACAAACTGCATTTCTGTGGTGGAAGTCAGTCTTGGCGTGGATGGGTTTTTATATATCCGAATCCGATGGCATGCAGCACGTGCTGAATGGATGAGGATTACTGAGGGCAAATGTCAGGAAATCTGTCTGCTGCTGCGTGTGGCACATCTGCCTCTCTCACACACACATGCAAACACTCAGATGCATGCTCAAATATTAATCTTTTCTCCTCGTAAGAGGCGACCATCTGCTGTCAGGAGACCACAGCACCTAGGCAGTGTTTGCTAGCATGTTCACAGAGCCAACTTAAATATCTGCTCATCCTCAGAAACCATGAATACAACTGCACAATGTAAAAGAAGAACCTTAGCATCAGTGGTTTTAAATGACATTTTTGTTTGCATGTGGTTTTTTTTAATCGTGTTGGTATACTGCATTGATTTGTACTAAAGTAAAACATGGGTACTAAAGCAAAAGCATATGAGAACTGAGAAAACTGACTAATTTTCACCTACAGTGCTTTTACAGACATTCTGACAATTAAAGGGACAGTTCACCCAAAAATCAGAATCAGAATCAGAATCAGAAAGAGCTTTATTGCCAAGTATGTTTGCACATACAAAGAATTTGTTATAGTGTCACAAGCTTCCAGTACACGGAGACAACAACAACACACAGATAC
>NW_015544236.1:798265-799052 GCF_001515605.1 Sinocyclocheilus anshuiensis
AAACAGCTGAAAGCCGGGCAGATGTAGCGCGCTGTCCGAAATGGCCTCATTCAGCCAGGTTTCCGTGAAACAGAGCAGCAGAGTGTGAAAAATCCTTATTTGTCCGGGAGAGCAGAAGAAGTTCATCCGTTTTGTTGGGTAGAGAGCGGAGATTCGCCATATGGATGCTCGGCAACGGCGTTCTGAATCCGCGCTTCCTGAGCTTCACGAGCGCGCCGGCTCTCTTCCCCCGTCTGCGCATCCTAAAGCGCTTGATCAGCGCAGCAGCTCCACCGACTACAACGTTAAGCAAAACGTCCGAATAAACGAAATCCGGTAGAAGATTGTGTGGTGTGTTCTGCCGAATGTTCAGCAGCTCATCCCTGGTAAAACTGATCGTGTTTGAGAAACAAAAAACAGGAAAAACTAACAAAAACAGTACAAACACTGGAGAGCCAAACACTGAGGCTGCCGTCTGCGGCGCCATCGCTGGACACAGCGATGATGTCACTGTGTGAGTTTCTTTCTTCGGTTGAACACAAAAGAAGGTATTTTGAAGAATGCTAGTAACCAAACAGTTGATGGTAGAGTATGAAAAAAAAATGCTGTAGAAGTGAATGGCTGCCATCAGCTGTTACCATAATTTTTCAAAATATCTTTTGTGTTGGCAACCAAACAGTTGACATTGACTTTCATAGTGTGTGTGTGGGGGGGGGGGGGGGGGGGGGGTAGGGCCCCAGCCGTAGAGGCCGAGGCGGGGGCTGGGGCCGCGGCCTCGGAGGCTGCTCCGCCATGGCCTCCCGAGTCC
>NW_015544236.1:799352-818223 GCF_001515605.1 Sinocyclocheilus anshuiensis
GCAAATGGCTACCGTCAACCGTCATTTTTTGGGTGAACTATCCCTTTAAGTAATGTTCAAGTATACTGTATTTTCCAAGTATGCTTTATGTGGTAAATATACTGTACTAATATAAATGCACTACTACTTATTGGAAGTAATTTGGTACACTTTTTAGTTTATAAATGTATACTTTTTGGTGGACTTTAAATGTAATAGTAGTAAACAGATAGTAGTACACAAACCATTTTTTAAGTATACTAACATCTATGTATTAGTAGTATGTGTGCTATTTCAATACTTCTTGAGAATAAATTGGCCCACTTTTTAGTTTATAGAAGTATACTTTTAAAGTGTATGTTAGATGTATCAGTAGTAAGTGTTGAGTACACAAGTTTACATCCAAGTGTTTCTTTAGTACTATACTACCATGAGTGAGCTTCAGGTATACTGTTAGTTTTCTAGCTGACCTTGTTTATGAAGGGACACTGACACAATAATCAGTAAACTACTAGTTAATAGTTTTTATATTGCAAGTATGCTTGTAGTTTATTATTTATGTACATACTTATCACATTAACTTACAAACTTACTACATATACTTGATAAAAATACTTCAACTATAAGGGCATTACAAATTGCATCCTCAGCTGTTTTGAAACTATTAGTGAAATCGTGCTTGTGTTCATGTAATTTCAGGCCTTGGCATGTCATAATCATGGACAAAGCAAAGGATTCCTGCTCACAGACGCTGAAACACAGTAAGCATGGAGTGGCAGTCGGTGACATGGGAAGGAAGGAGACGCTGTTCATCGCTGTTCCTCTATTTGTGACAAACACAGCAGAGTCATGTCTGCTTTCTCCTGATCTCAGCAAAAGCACGAGCAGCGCTTCCTTCCTCCTCTGATGACTAAAGTCTGGATGGCAGTGATG
Source organism: Sinocyclocheilus anshuiensis (assembly GCF_001515605.1). Taxonomy (NCBI): domain Eukaryota; kingdom Metazoa; phylum Chordata; class Actinopteri; order Cypriniformes; family Cyprinidae; genus Sinocyclocheilus; species Sinocyclocheilus anshuiensis. The sequence goes on from NW_015544236.1 coordinate 800,265, forward strand.
TGAAGACTCTCACTAGCTGCTTTACACGCAAGGTTGCCGTCTTTTTTAGAAAATGCCAAATATTCAATGGAAATGGACTTGATTTTCTCTGAAAAAAATGAAAAATTTATGTTGTGGATTGATGTAACGGAGCTGAAAGCACTGAAGCTGGTGAACTGAACCGCTTAACTAGCAGGTTAATTCACTCAAACGCATCATATGTGAGATTAACCACCGTATATCTGCACAATGAGGCGTACACACAGCCGGTCAAGTTTGTGCTCGTCTGAATGTGCAACTCATGTTGTGAGTAAAATGCATAAAACGTATCATTTCATCTGACGAATCAAGCGTTGCACATGCAACCTGGATGTGACTGAGCAGCATTCATCCATCCATCAGCTATTCATCCATCTATCCATCCCTCTATTTATCTGTCTATCCATGCATCCACAATACGGTGATCTGCGGTCTCGCGAGGATCTGCAGCAGTGATGGCCGAGGTGCCAGAGAAATGTAATCAGTGTAATGGTCACTAATCCAGCCCCGGAGATTCAGACACGAGATCATTCCCTCTGTCTCACTGCTGTTAGGGAGGCTAAGCGGGGCTAATGAGAGCTAATTGGAGCACACTGAGATCAGTCTCAACACTAGCACTACAGATCTGCTGCTTTACATATTCCTGTATGAGTTGTATGCATGCACAATTAATTAAGTTTCAAATGGGCCAAATGTTACTGGGAATGCCAGCATGAGCTTCCAAAACAATAAACATACATCTTTTGCTCACAGTACTGCTTCTGTCCTTCATGCATAAGACAGTCACAAAACACACTGCAACAAGCCCAGCGAAAACAATCCACTTCTAATTTAATATACATTTTTCTTATTATTATAAACGTAACAATTTGAGAGAAAATTTTAGTTGTAAGTGAGAATGTGAGTTTCAGCAGTTTTTTACACACTTGTCATAACCGAGTAACTGTAAAGAAACTTATATGGAAAGTAAAACATACATTTTTATTTTTTATAAAGAACGTTAAGAACGTTAATCCCATAAATTTCGAATTATCATGCATATCACACACATTGTGTGAGCAATAATTAAAATCCCCAATAAATTCAATTTTTATGTATGGAATTATTATAAACATAAAACTATCCAATATATGTTCTACCTACTGTTATGGACACAGACACAGACCGAAGAAACAACAGGGTTTTTAATGACTTATGAGCAGTGCAGGTAAATGCAGCTGAGTAGCAGTTCAATGAAGGATGGCAATTCATGACAAGAATAATAGCAGAACTTTCCTTTTTGCAGGCGTAGGAGATTGTGGACAGTGGGTAATAATACAAATAACAATACATAATATATACAATAACAAAGTAATAGTGAAAGTCAGCAAATATATATTTGAGTAAAGAAAAATGTGTAGTTTTAGATATAGAAACTATACGCTTCTTCTGTACACCTCTGAATTTTAGATGATTTATTATGCCTCCTTTTTGCTTTAAAATGAGTATATACTGGAGCTGGCATTAGGGTATACTGTATATATAGACCCATCACGCCATGCTAGAAGTATGTGTCAATATGTGTCAACTGCTTGAGCCTCCATTTCCGTCAGGATGATTAGGACCAGAGCCAATATCTGCAGCGTTAGAAATGCATGAGTTGATGGTTTGTGACATCAGAACAAGCGCTCTACATCGATCTCTGGGTAAAAGTGTAATTAGTAGGCAAACATGACCTCGCCCTAAATAGACTGAACACTCTGATCACAGCTACTCAAATCAGCTTCTGTAAAGCGTTTCAGCATCGACGTGTTCAGAGTCTATCTGAGGTCAATGAAAATCAGCTTCAGACACATTACCATGCCACTGTAAATCAGTACAACCATCATATCTCTGTGAGAAAAAGATACCATAGGAAAGGTCTGGTAAAAACAGTGAAATGCGCTGGCCCACATTCAAGCATTTGCAAGATAATTAATTCATCTCAACGAACAGAATCATCAGTACAGAGAGTCACGCTAGTTTAGCTGAGCAACCAGTTAAGGATCTGTTTGCGGTTTTGTAAAAGCACACAACATCAGGTTCTGTTAAAGCGTTTGCCCGTGTTCCTGACTGTGAATACTGGTGTGTGTGGTTTCTCATCCTGACCCCTGGGTTTAAGCCGAATCGCTAGCTTCAGCTCGGAGCTCCCTCATTAACGAGGATTACAACAAAGCAGCGGCTCACACTCACTGATTCGAGATGAGAGAAGAGAAAGAACTGGACTCTCCGCAACATTTCAGTTTTATTGGTTTCAAAGCAGCTTCACAGAAAATCACGATGTTAATGTTCATATTTACTTAATATCTTCAAGCATTATAGTCTCGTCAGTAGATTACTGCTGAGAGATAATATAGTTTTATCCCCATTTTGTGACTACATAAACAGTCCAGCAGTTGAGATTTGCTAGTATATATAACTTTACATTAGTATACTGTGTGTATGTAGGTCATGTATCTAACTTTAAATATACTGCTGGGCGATAATATTAATTTGTACTATGTTAGTTATTATTTAATATTAATTACATTTCACAACGATTTAATTTGAAATCCACATATCCATATATGGGGAAACCAATCCACACATTCATCAATTCATCCACCTACCCACCCACCCATTCATCCATCCAACCATCCATCCATCTATTCAACCATGAATCCATCCAACTACCCACCCACCCATTCATCCATCTACTTATCCATCCATCCATCGATCTATTCAACCATGAATCCATCCATCCATCCTACTACCCACCCACCCATTTATCCATCTACTAATCCATCTATTCAACTATGAATCTATCCACCTACCCACCCACCCATTCATCCATCTACTTATCCATCCATCTATTCAACCATGAATCCACCCACCCATCCATCCATCCATCCATCCATCAGTCTATTCAACCATGAATCCATCCACCCACCCATTCATCCATACATCCAACAGTTTTGTTTACTGTGTGGAGACGTGCTGATATCGCGTTTGGTCTCGTTCTGTATCGCGTATCTTGTCAGTGTCTGCGCTTGCTTGTCCATTTGTTGTGGAGAAAATAAGGAAAGTGTGTCCAGCTGAATTAATTTAGTATTTTGGTAGACGGGTATAAAAAAGCTTAGTTTACCACGACAGCCGTCGCGTTACGGCCTCCTCGTGTGAAGACCGAAGAGTTTAAAGACCATCGGCTCTACCGTGCGACTCCACCGGGCAGGACACTGGCGAAGGATAAGTATCGCTTTTTATTTCTCCTCTTTCCTATTACTTGTTTCGCTTCTGTTTCAGTTTTTATAACCATTTCTTACTATCTATTCAACCATGAATCTAACCATCCATTAATCTATTCAACTATGAATCCATCCATCCACCAATCCATCTACTTATCCATCTATTCAATTATGAATCCACCCACCCATCCATCCATCTATCTATTCAACCATGAATCCATCCATCTATCCAACCACCCACCCATTCATCCATCTACTTATCCATCTATTCAACTATGAATCCATCCATCCACCCACCCATCCATCCATCTACTTATCCATCAATTCAACTATGAATCCATCCACCCATCCATCCAACCATTCATCTATTCATCAATCCAGCCATCCATTGACCTGCTATCCATTCATTTATTTATCCATCCATTCACACATCCATCCATATATTCGGCCAACTATCCATTATCCATCCATCCCTCAATTATCCACTATCCATCCATCCATCTATTCAACCATGAATCCATGCATCCATCCATCTATCCATTCAACCATTCATCTATCCATCAATCCATCCATCCATTGACATATTATCCATCCATCCATCCATCCACCCATCCATCTATTCAGTCAACTATCCATTATCCATCCACCCACCAATTATCCATCATCCATCTATCTATCCACCTATTCAACAATCCACCCGTCTATTATCCATCCACTTATTTGAAAAAGTTGGCTGCATAAGACCAAGCTGAAGCCTAAACAGCTAACTAGTTGTCTTAGCAGATGACTGAGTAAACACTATGTGGTAATCCTGCTGTGGTTAGTGCTTACCAACAGCAGATCAGTTATGACTACTGAGTGAATGTCATGTCACACCATTAACTTTCATGAGCAAAGCTGATGTTTTCAGATGGTTCCTGTGGCTCTGCTGAAGATCTGCTTACTTTCACAGTAGCGTGTGTTTTACAAGGGCTCTGAATAACACACAAGGCCTCAGCCTGGGCTTTGTGGACTGGTTATTATTGCACAGACCAAGACAATAACATTGAACTTTGTCAACAGAATCCCTAGTTATATATTTACAGATAGATATCAGCCCTGAACATACCCACAATCCCACAGGCCTGTGCTGTAAAACCTGATAATACCTGACTGGCTGCACGTGGACGTGATTTTATTTTTTATTTTTTGTGAACCATTACGCTGCATATAATGCAAAACAGTGTTACTATTTTGATATGTTAGTCCTTCACATTCCAACAACATTGACATTTGTTCAGTCTCAATAATATCAAACACATTATACAGAAAGTTCAAACAAAAAAAAATCCAGGTACACCAAATAAGAAAAAAAACATAGGAAAAAATTAAAAACAAAATAAAGAATAGAAAAAAATAAAAATGTATAGAGAAGGGGGTAACCATGGGGTGATTGAAACAGTATAGCTTATTATTGTAAATACGGACGTGATCTTTTGTGATTCCCTGAAAATATATTGTTCATTAAATCAGGTGACCACAGTGTTTGTTGTGTTTTTCACATTGTGAGAGTAGAATAAAAAGAAAAACCTAGAACCCACATCACAGCGCTTGAACATACAAAAAGAGCTCTTGACACAAAAGCACTTAGCATTAGCAAACAATAACAATACCAAGAGTAACAGTGTTTGAAACAACAAGGATATGGAAACTTGTCAAAATGTAGTTTTAACCTTATATATTTGAGGGGCAGGGAAATACATTTCCAAACCTACAGGAGACATTGTAAAGTATGTACCTTGATTTTTCTTCAAATGCATGATATGTTCACTTGTTATAGACAACATATAAAGTTTTTCTTTAAATGTGATGTGAATGTATTTTCTTGGATTTAAATGTGTCACAGCAGGTCAGGAAATGAGGAGTCAAGGATCTAAATGCAGCTTTAAGCTTTATTACTAACAAAAACAAAGAAGGTAATCCAGCAGCTTCATGAAAAAAGGCAGGTTAAATGGAAGAATAGGTACACAGTGAAATCAGTGATACATCTAAACATAAAACAGAAAGTACACCTAAGAGGTGGGAGGGTGCGATCATGACTATGGGAGGAAGGAAGGAGGTCTAGGACCCCCAGGCAGAAGAGCCCAAGTTGCTGCTGGTGGTCCATGGCAGAACCGTCGGAGGGATGAGTCTTGGTGGTGAGGCCAGGTGGAACCAAGTGGTTGACTGACCGAGGAGGAGCCGAGAAAGGTGGATATCCAGGTGGAGCTAAAGAGACAAAGACCCAGGGTCACACTGCTGGTCTGGAGGGCTGAAGTGGAGTTGCAAGCTCACAGGACCAAGGAGGAGGCTGGGGCTCAGCAGACTGCGGTGGAGCCGGTGAGAGCAAAGGCGATCGAAGAGACCGAGGTAAGGAGTACAGTGGAGGGATGAGGTGCAGCCAGGGGCCTGGAAGTCAGTGTGGGAGGCAGAACAATGATTGACCATGGCCAAGCCGGACGGATGTGTGAGCTTGACAAACCAAGGGAGCATGGAGCCAAGGTGAAGCTGATGGGTCGACAGGCCTAGGTGGAGTCATGGGCTCTGATGCCCAAGGTAGAGCAGGGGGTCCGAGCACCAAAGCCAAGCTGAGGACTGGCTGGATGGAGCTGTACGGAACCAGCGAGGACAAAGGAGCCTGGATGGAAGCAGCGGAGGAGCAGCCAGGAAGCCAGGCAGAACTGATGAGACAGAAGCCTGGGTGTGAACAGCACAGATGAAGGAGCTAGGTCCCATCCAGAATCCTTCCTCCTCCTCTGGTCTCATCCGAGGCTGGATGAGACCAGAGGAGGAGGAAGGACTCCTATAGGAATACCACGCCTATCACGGCATTCCTATATAAGGTCTATTCAGTTTTATTCAGCAGATTTATAGCTTGCTCAGGAGCAAATTAGACGGCGAATTCCATCTCTATAGGAAGCATTCAATCAGGAATTTTGTGACAGGGGTTCGTTCCCACACAGTTTCTCACCAGATTCAAGTTTGGGAACTTAAACGTGAATTCACCACATTGATTGATATAAGCTGATAGATTTGGAAGTGACCTGAGCGAGCACTGTTTCTCGCAACAATACGGATTCTTCGCCCGAAAACCATCGCTGAAGTTGTGTTAATGTGACTGCATCAACAACAGTTTACACGAAATCTGCTTTCCCCACTGGAAGAAATAAGATATCAAGAAGGGGATCAAGCATCCACGTCACAACTGGCCATTTCACCCTTTATTCATCGCTGAATGTCTTCTCGAAGCTAAGCTAATTTCTTCTTTTATTCTCATTGCCTAATGGTATATTGGCAAATATGCTATCAGCAAATATTGCTCGTTGTTTAATGCTAGTTGTTCAGTAGCATGTTTGCCGCTAGGCATGCTGTTGCTTTAGGTTTATTGGTTGTATTTCGACACGCTGGTACCCAGTTAAACTTACCACAGCCAGGGCTCTACAGTGCGACCATTTCAGTCGTATTTGCGACTGAAAACTACTGCGTGCGACTGTAAATATTTTTTTAGGAGCACCAGTGCGACTGACCCGATCATCATCATACTTGTGATTGCGCTCAGGGGAGCTTCAAATGTTTTTTTTGATAACATTTTGGATAATTGTTTAGAAGGTCCTAAAATTGCTCCTAAAATTTTTAACGTGCTCCTAAATTTTTTAAGTTAGGAGCACAAGTGCTCCTAAAAAGAAAAGTAAGCGTAGAGCCCTGACAGCTGAGGCTTGTTTTTAAAACTGTGGTTTAAGGCTATCTGATATGAATCAGGCTTGCTGCCTAAGGCTCATCTAGGATTGGGAATGCTGTTTCTTTAAACTTATCCGACTGTTGTTTCCAAAACGCTGTGTTTAAGTCAGCGATATGCTGCTGCTTAAAGCTATCTAGTGTATCGGTAACATGCTTGATACTTGACGCACAGTATGTAAATTTAGCTACTAAAGGTTGCTATTAATGCTAACAATGATTACCTGGATAAGGGCAACATGCTTGTTGCCTAAACTTCGGGTATTGACCATATGGTGTACAGCATTAAAGGGGCATACTGCTCTTCTAAGCCGCTTATTAAAGAAGAGCACCCCTTCGCTGTTGCTCTTCTCCTGTAAGGGGTTTGCTGCCTCAGTCTCTGTTATCTCAGAAGGACATGCTTCTTTGAGATATGCCATCAGTTGTGGTTGGGGGGGGGTTTGGCTATGGTTCATGTTGGGGGGGTTATTATCGCTGCTCTCCCTGCTCGATGGGCAGGGAGTTTTTGCCAGAACTGAACCATACTGCCAAATTCAAACTGTATGCTAAGTGTCAATTATTTTGACGATAGTGGTCCTGACAGAAATGGTGATTAATGAGCTCCCCAAGTACTGGGTCTAGTATGCAAGGTCCAAAAACTCCTCGAGGTTCGGTCCTCGAAGAAGCGATCATCTTGGGTGAGGAGGAGGAGACAAATGACTGCTAGATCCATATTAGTTGTGGTTCGGTGTTCTGTCACGCCGGTCAAGGAAACAATGAGTCATGGATCTCAATGCAGCTTTGAACTTTATTAATAACAAAACCAAAGAAGATAATCCATTGAAAAAAATTAGACAGCTACATAAAAACAACACAGAACATAGAACAGAAAAGAGTACTTATACACAGAACATGTGCGCAACAAAATTCATTTCAGTTTTGTTTCAGTTATTTTGTGATGTAAGTGAGAGATATTCAGTGGCAGCAATACTTACGAGTTACAGTTAATCTCTATTACTAAACAACTTATTTTGTCCTACACTGCCTCTATGTGTCAACAGCTTATGGTCAAGTATTATAATTATACCTCCAGACACACACACACACACACACACACACACACACACACGTCTGTTAGTCAGACTAGGACATAAGTGCACAGTGAGGCCTTTTGCAATCATCTGTTAAAGTTTAACTGGCCACCGGACACACAGCAGCCTTATCAGCAGAGCAGCTGAACAACACCACAGACGAGATGAAGCGAGAAACACCAGAGAAAATGAAAGACAACTGCAGATATGTGTCTCCTGTGCTGTAAAAAGCTTAATTATTCTTGTTAGGTAACATTATAAAGAAATGCATGGATCGTAAAGATGTAAGCACGGCTGTGTGTCTATCTCACGGGTCACGGTTATCCATCTCACTGTACTGTACTCAAGCAGAAAAACTGCTGTATTGCGAAAGGACTCATACAAGTTATTGGGTCGACTGACCAGTAATGATGACCGGATCTAATCATGTGAAATGAACACCAGCTGAACTAAGAGTTTGATCTTAATGCTCTTAAAACTCTCCATACACTTGTGAATATGAACATATATAATCTTTTGATGAAGTTATCATTACTAAGTCAGTGTGCTTGTGTGACAAAAATGTCCATGCATGTAAAAAAACATTAGTTTAACAATAGCAACCAATATTGCTAACACTGAAACATCCACTAATTGAAAAGGGTCAAAAATAAGAATATGGCAGGCTAAAGCAAAACGTATTGGGATTTAAGGACACAATAAGCTCAGAACACAACGGCACTTCACAAACACTGATTGAGATAGTGTGAAAATGCTTCAGGCTGTCACATGAGAAAACAACCTGCCAGCTTCGCTCCTATGGGACACCAACTGTGACCATGCCTAATTTCATTACGCAAAACAAAACTGTATATCATGACAGAACACTGTTACACTTCAATGCGTTTTATACACAGAAAGAAAAAGCCAGTTGCATCTGGTCATATTTCACACATATGCCACTGGATATCCCAGTTATTTGTACATCACTTCATATATCTGAGATACATTGATGTATGCCAGATCTTCAGTTGTGATATTTGGTCCCCGACTAATTTGCCTCTTCAAACACACATGCAGATTTGATTAATATATCTAGAGTTGTTTGAGATCAGCATTCACATGTTCATTGGAAAGGGCACACGTATTTGATATTTGAAACCCTGATCAACAGTGCACTGATTGGCTGGCTGTGTGATGACATCATATACTTATCGTATAAATAAAAAAATATAAACTATACATGTCATTATACTCAAAACCTTTGATATTATTCATTCGCTTGTGAGACAAATGCATAAACTAAAGGTCTTTTGAAAGTCCTGTGTTGTGTGGGACCAGGAACAATTCATTCAATTCAGATAACTGCACATGATGGCAGATCCAGTTCAAACATGACTTTGTTTCCGGTTGGACTGATTCTGTGTGTGATCTTCCTTCCAGCCAATCCAGGTCATTTCAGTCAGCACTAGTGTGTTAGTTAAGCTTAGACTAGCCTTACACCAGCCTTAACTTTAAATCATATGAACTGTGATCATATAACTTTTATATTATGATTGAAACACACAAGGGTTTGTGTAGCTCAGTGATCTTGATGGCAACAAACACACCTACACACTGTAAAAAAAAATCCGTAAAATTTACGGTAAAAAACCGGCAGCTGTGGTTGCCGGAATTCATGCCTCACCTTGTATTGTTCCTGCGAGGCGTTGTTAGCGTGCCACGCCAGCTTTATGTAACCTGGGACCGGGAGAGCTTACGTCTCTCATTTGTAAAGTGCACAAGCTCATAGCAAAGGTTCTTCCCTATAACACTAGGCTTGTTACGTTGATGGCTTTGGCAGGTCACATCACGTCACGTCACTTGTTTAGGTAGACTTAGCAACAAAAAGATGACAGATTACACGTGTCCAGATCATCACAATAACCTACAGGTTCATTTGTATGTTCTGCTATATTTATGCTCTTTTACTGACTGTGTATGTTACATTACACAGCTATGCAATGGAAATAAATGAGAATATGCCAAACACCCAGCCACATGATTTGGTTAGAATGATTATACTATTTTATTAAACATCTGTTTAAGTCATATCAGTGGTTGGGCTGCAGGTAATCACAGCTGTACGGATCAACAGCGCAATTGCCAATGAGATATTATCTTTATACCACAGATCATACTGAGTAATATTTCAGACGCAAGCAGCTTCATTCTTTACAGCAAACAGTACAAGTCTAATCATCTAAACAAAGACTAACATACGGACTTGTTTTATTAAATGATTATATTTAAATTATTTTCTAAATTATTTCATTTGTTGTAAGAAAATAGCAACTTTTTTCACTGTAAAGTTCTAAACACAATATTTTAGTGTAACAAATTAGTGTCAAATGACATTTTTCACCAGTGTATATTTAGTTTTTATTTCTGATTGTTCATGTAAACACTTAATATAATGGCTTATAATGTTAATAAGCTCCAGAAAACAGGCAATTCAGGAGCAGAAATATTCAGCTCATTGGCTACAAAAACAGCATCTATTATCAGTAAGATTTAGCTAGCAACACAACACATGCTTTAAGAACGATCACACAATCATTTGATCATTCGTGCGTTACGAGATTTCTGTGCACAGGAATAATGTGATGTATTCTTTAACCCAAAAACAAACCGGATGAGCAGGATGAAAAGATGATGAATGGAGCCTGTGGGTAAAAAGAACAGCTTCTTCCAGCCGCCCACACATGTTGTGTAACATGAAGTGTTTTCAAGTGTCATAAGTGCTAATGGGAAGAGGATTTGTGCTTCATTCATCGCTCCACTGGACGGATCTGAGCATCTATGAGCCCCTTCACTCCTGCTGTTAATATACACAGGCTACATTTCTGCAAAACATTCCTATATATACAATTCACTGCAGTTTACAGCTGAAATGAACAACAGTTGCAGTAAAACACTAACAACTTTTATTTCTCTTCACACAAATCAAGGTTACAAGAGCAGATTATTGATTAATAATGACTTAATTTCATGTTGTTCCTTACACAGTACTGTGTTATGGGCATAAAACACTTTTACTGTAGTGCATGATATGTAAACTAATACATCTTGACATCAGCATCACATAATCAGCTCCATATGTGAGGCTTTTCTGATGTAGTAAACTTGCTCGATGGCGCACCCGGTGCAGCATTACACATCACTGTTACGAATCTCGTGAAACACAAGTCATGATAAAACAGCTCAAAGATGTGTAACAGCAAGGTTAAATGACACGGTTGCCTAAGCAAATGTGCTTTAATCTCATGTTTGTTAAAACTATTAGCTAGATTTAGGGTCGGTTTTATTGTAGGTGCTACATTGTTTTCCAATGCATTAATCTTTCAGCACATTTCATTTCTGAATTGCCACAATATGTTCAACAAACAACGTAATGAAATGTTGCCAGATTCACATCTCAGGTAAAACACACTTCTGGTGACACTCGCTGGACATTTCGTTTTAAAAGCGCAGCGAGATGTGCAAGAAACAATGTATTATTATTTTGTAGAAAACTCACCACAGGCATGTTTGGGTTGATTTGGCCATTTGTTTAAAACAAGGCAATAAGGTGCAAACGGTGTCTAAAAACATTTTGAGATTCTACTACTTTACTAGTTGTTGCAACCCCTATATGCCTGATTTCATGGGATGATTAATTCTATTCCTTCAGCAGAGGCATTCATCCAACACAATCTGTTGAAGATAAATGACACTATGCCACTAGTATATGACCGTTCGTTAGCATACAGAATGCATTAGTTAACCCTCATCATCTTTACATCTGGCTGGCAACTGTAGTTCCCACACCTGTTGCCAGACATTATCAAGCATCTCACGCTAGATTATTTCCAAGCCGCTGTCACATTTGAATAAGCCGTGGCTGCCAGTTCATGTAATGTTCAAACATGTCAGACTTCACAGCTTTGCCGTGAGGTTTGGTTTGTTGTGTCAGCATGTACTCAGACGAGCGCTGGTGTCTGTGGTCTCTGTGTGGATGGAGGTCAGGGGTTCTCAGTTCTCAGGACTCCTGGACATTGCTTTAAATCTGGCCAATTAACACCTGTCAGGCTGCTGCTGCCAGCACGAGTCTTAATGGTGCATTGAGGCGGTACAGCGAAGAGCTTGAGCGCGCTGCTCGATGTGCCGAAGACACTGCTGGGCTATTAATAGTGTCTCAATGCACAACACCAACCACCAACAACCAGAGCTGTGTGCTCTACACATGGACATTTTCATCATATACAGTTTTGGATGTTTCACTTTTAATTTTATGAATGCGGTGAAAAGTCCTACACAACGATAATAGAGTGATTAAGGCGTGTATGTGTCTATACTGCACTTTGATAATGCGACTAAAATAGGAATACACGTCTTAATTTGATTTGTGACTTTAGCTGGATTAAGGTAATTAAGAATCTGTTTACATGGTAGATTCTTAATCAGAGCATTGTCTTAATCGTGCTAATATCGCAGTATTGTTGTCCATATAAACGTACTGAGTAGTGTCACATGATCTTCAGAAATCACTCTAATATGCTGATTTGCTGCTCAAGAAACTCTTCTCATTATTATGATTGTTGAAACAGTTGTGCTGTCCAATATTTTGGTGTAAACCGTAATACTGCACATTTTACTTTTCAGGATTCACAGATGAATAGAAAGTTAAAAAGAACAGCATTTATTTGAATTTGAAATCTTTTATCTTAAATCATTATAAATTATATTAGTGTCACTTTGATCAACTGAATGCATCCTTGCTGCATACACGTTCTTTATCAAATATATTTAATTATATATGCAAAATACAGTTTTTCTGGCTTGTGTTTGTAGCTAGAATTTTTTTTCCCTTTCATAAAGTAACCAGTGTCAGGTGTGGTAAATGTGTGTTCATGGAATAATCTTTGTTTTCACACATTGTGTAATTTCCATTCATATTTTGAAGAGCTGCTGAAGGGAATCGTGCAGCATCATTGCAAACATGTTTTCAGTCATGCATTCTTCATTTGAGACATCATCTGAGAGTATCCATACTGCAGGATGGAAACTAATGATGCTCCCCATGTGCTACAGTGTTATGCAAATCCAAGGACAAAAATGTTCAGCATCATGAATACTAAAAAGTGCTCAGAAAATCATCTCTTCAGTGTATCAGGCATCAGATCCCACATTAAATTGATTCTCGTGGAGTGACTCACAGAGTCTATACAGGCTCCAGAATCCTGCATCGTGCCGAGCAGACCTGGCCTCATTCCAGCTTTCTGTGTTTGCGTGGGATTCGCTCCTTTCTGCTTCTGAGAATCAGGAAACAAAGCGCTATGAACAAAGAGACAGGTCTCAGTCAGGATGCTTGAGATGTTTCACTGACCTCTAAGTTCCTATAGTGTCAGCTGAAGTCAGCAGAGGATTATAGTTGCAGCTGTATGTCTGAAGTTAAACGGCTCAGTTCATGATGTGAAAACGAGACGAACTCACACACACTTACAAACCTATGCTCAGTCTTTTAATCTTTGTGTACCTCTTGTTGCATAGCTTCAGCTTCAGAGTTTTTTTCCTCGTTAAGTAGTTATTTTTGCACCCTACTTGAATTATGTTTTAAGCACAATATCCCTTTAGCTTTAATTAGCACAGCTTTCCTTTGGTTTATTAGTGTGGTGTGAATGAGATTGTGAAGGTGTCGTCGTAGTAAGTTGTTTAACAGGCCAGCGTCTCTCACACCTACTAACCCATCAGCCGTTAATCGTTGGTAGTATAGAGTAAGCACGTCTTGGATAACGCTGCAGGGACTGCAGCAGCCTCGAGTGAGTCTTTTGTCAGGAGTTTTTAAAGGAATTTTGCATTTACTCACCTGAAAATAAGAGAGTGTATGTGAAGCAGAATACCAGTGAGTTGTGTGCTCTTGATAAATGCACAATAGGTCCATCTACGAGTCTAAGCTACACCACTGGTGTGAACACACCAACAGCTTACAATGAATAGAAAGCACACCATGTCAGCTAAAGCTTCACACTTACCTTCTGAACAAGAGAGAAGCGATACAAGAATATGAATATATATGCATGTAAATATTTCCAAAATATATACTGTGTATTTATATATACATAATAAATATACACAGTACACATACATATATTATGTAAACAAAAACTTATTTAGGATGCAATTAATCATTTGACATCCAAAGATGAAACCAAACAAACACAGGCATTGATACACTACATGCTCTTATTATACAGTATGGCTGGGAGAAACTGGGGAGGTTTGTCTTTACACCAAATATAAGTGTCTGTCTAGAGCAGGAATGGGCAAACTCGGTTCTGGAGGGCCACTGTCCCACAGAGTTTAGCTCCAGACCTAATCAAATATATCAGAACCATCTAATCAATGTCTTCAGGATTACTAGAAGGCTGCAGGCAGGTGGGTTTTCTCAGCACTGGATCTAAACTCTGCAGTTTGCCCATCCCTTGTCTAGAGACCCAAGGACAAAAACAATCCCGTCCAGCCTTTCCTATCCGACTCAAAACACTTTGGATCTCACAGTCCTGGAAGACTCTGGAACTCTCTGGGGCCATTAACACAGAACATGCGCGTCTAAAAATGCGAGATGCAGCGCTCAGGAATGGTTTTTAAAAAAGCACAGGGCAGAGCACCTCTTCCGCCATGTTGGCCTCAAATAAACCAGTTGCCTTGCCACTAGCGACTGTAAAGAAAAGCTTGCAACGCTTGCCCCGCCTCCGGGGGCTTCTGATTGGTCCACAGGTTTGGAACTGACATTGATGAGCAGCGCTGTGTGTAAAAGTTGAAATTCTTTTGACCCGACACGTCTTAAAAACACAGCGCTCTGTGCGAGACGCATCTAGCGCCTTTACGCAGAAAAACACTCGAAAAGTAGTGCATTGAAAAATACGTTCTGTGTGAACAGCCCCTTCACCCAGGTGAAATAAACAGTGCACTTCCATAATGTACTTAAAGTGCTGTTTTCATGCACTAATTTTGTACTTAATATACTAAAAATGATTCTTTAGTACTTCTTACAATAAACTTAAGATCATCTAAGTGTATTCAACTGTGCTATTTTGGTAAACCATGAATACAAACTAAAATGTGCTTTTAAAGTACTCTCTTTGTATTTAAAAATGTATTTAGTCACCACTTGTAGTACACTTGAGTGTACTAGTGTATGAAAGAAGTGTACTACAACTGGTAACTAAATACATTATTTTTTAAATAAAAAGAGAGTACATTAAAAGTGCATTTTAGTTCATATTCATAGTGTCCCAAAATAGCAGTTGAGTACACTTAGATGATCTTAAGAAGTACTGAAGAAGCATTTTTAGTATATTAAGTACAAAATTTTTGCGCAAAAATAGAGCACTTTAAGTATACTATGGAAGTGCACTTTTTTTCACATGGGCAGTGCATTATTGAAGCAGACTTTATATTTGACGGTCTTCTGACCTGCACCCCAACCCAGCAGTCTCATCACAGTCATCCGATCTCAAACAAAAGTGTCTCGCATGCAAAAATACACCAGCTCCTCACCAAGCCACCGTCAAACCCTATCAGTGCTCTTCTTCTTTACCGCTCTCGTCAACACATCTTTATTCTATGCAGCGTCCCATCCGACAGAAAGCTTTAATGAATCCTGCATAACCAATGTGCAATAAAACTGGAATTGCAATTACTAACTGGTCTCACTCATACTTTCATGGAAGAAGCTTTGATGTTACACCTGTTATTTTGGTAGATAGTCATGTAGTTGATATTTCTCTTGGATGCTGAGCTCTTCTTTCTGCTCCCGTTGCTTTTTCCTCTAGTTCAGGACTGTCCAATCCTGCAGAGCCCAATCAAACACCGCTAATCGAGGTCTTCAGGATGACTAGAAACTCCCAGGCAGGATCGGACACGCCTGCTCTAGAACATGAGGAAAAGCAGGAATTGCATCACCACTCTCTGCTGCACCTTGTCCCGATTCTCGTCATTCACAGCTGAGATCTGAACGCCTTTAACCCTCAGAAATGTGAGCCGAGTCTTTGCTCAGATCTTCACACTGACTGAGTGTCTGCTAGACTTCTTCAACATCCTGTTCCTGGCTAGCAAAGAATCTGCCTTCCACTCCTGTCAAACATAATCAAGGTGTTCATCCCAGACGCTTCTCATCAGCAAGCTCACCCTATCGCGTCACATGACAGGCTCACACTCGTTTAGGTGGTTAGTGCTTTCTCCGATCTCAAACAAAAGTGTCTCACATGCAAAAATACACCAGCTCCTCACCAAGCCACCGTCAAACCCTATTAGTGCTCTTCTTCTTTACCGCTCTCGTCAACACATCTTTATTCTATGCAGCGTCCCATCCGACAGAAAGCTTTAATGAATCCTGCATAACCAATGTGCAATAAAACTGGAATTGCAATTACTAACTGGTCTCACTCATACTTTCATGAAAGTAGCTTTGGTGTTACACCTGTTATTTTGGTAGATAGTCATGTAGTTGATATTTCTCTTGGATGCTGAGCTTTTCTTTCTGCTCCCATTGCTTTTTCCTCTAGTTCAGGACTGTCCAATCCTGCAGAGCCCAATCAAACACCGCTAATCGAGGTCTTCAGGATGACTAGAAACTCCCAGGCAGGATCGGACACGCCTGCTCTAGAACATGAGGAAAAGCAGGAATTGCATCACCACTCTCTGCTGCACCTTGTCCCGATTCTCGTCATTCACAGCTGAGATCTGAACGCCTTTAACCCTCAGAAATGTGAGCCGAGTCTTTGCTCAGATCTTCACACTGACTGAGTGTCTGCTAGACTTCTTCAACATCCTGTTCCTGGCTAGCAAAGAATCTGCCTTCCACTCCTGTCAAACATAATCAAGGTGTTCATCCCAGACGCTTCTCATCAGCAAGCTCACCCTATCGCGTCACATGACAGGCTCACACTCGTTTAGGTGGTTAGTGCTTTCCATTCTTGCCCTTCACTTAAGCAACGACCTAGGATATGAATGTGTTCATGTGCTATTTAACAGACTGAACAAATTCATAACCTAGTGCATGTCTTGCATTGTCCATTACCTGACGGTCCTTAAAACAGACACCCAAAATATAGACTGTAGTATGTTGAGCTGTAATATCACTAATAAAGGTGCACTAAGCAACTTTTGAAAAACACTTTTGACCGCAGTGTCGGACTGAGTCCCAAAACATATTTGGAGCCAATCAGCATGTCTTGGGGGATGTCTTGTAATGATAGAGAGAAGAGAGCACACAGGACGGATATTAGCAAATCGAGTATAGATAGAGAATTGGAAGATAAAAAAAAAAAAATATCGGAGGAACAAAACATTAAAAAGAAGGGTTACGATCAGGCAAGAGGTAGGATCAGGGCCGTTTTAACCATTGGGCTAGGCGGGGCTGAAGCCCCGGGGCCCGTGATTGGCTGTGGAGTAGATTGACTGGAGCGCCGATCGCCAAAGCCACCACGCCCCCCACTTATTAGCGCTGTTATTTAGTTGAGCTTTCCGGTAAATTCCATGCATTACCATTTGAGATTGAAATGTAAAGTCTGAATTTGGTTTACCAATCAAATGCATTTGTTCTATATTTGACTTTTGAACGATATGCGCACGTATCTATCAGGTGATCGCTGCCCAGTATGTCTGCATTCACCTCTCTTCACTTTGTTGATAATCACCATGTTTAGAATGAAATGATCATATTTAAAAACATGATATTAATCATATCATATAATATATAATTTGCGGTTACTACTGTAAATATATATTCAATTATTATTGGATCTCCTTCAATACTCTCAGAATCTTTACTTATTAAAACGATTTTGTTTCTGTATTTTAAAATATATTTTT
>NW_015544236.1:818546-826675 GCF_001515605.1 Sinocyclocheilus anshuiensis
CAACTTGAATGATTTATTTTCACACAAAATATGTTGCTCCATTAATGTTCAATACAACGTATATATTTTTTCTGCAATTATACATTTTAGGCACAGTGAATGGCACATTTTTTCTTAAGGTGGGCCTTTAGCTCCGTTGTACCATATATATATATATATATATATATATATATAAATATATCATTATTGTGATGGGGGCCCTGCAGTAAGTCATAGCCCCGGTGCCCAGTGCGGTCTTAATGCGGCCCTGGGTAGGACCTGCGTAAATATCGGAGCAGCTTTCCAGCGGTGGAGAGAAACTCGAGGGCTTGAATCGGATTGCGTTGCGTTGTTTCTTTTTGATAGGTAACATTGATTTTGCATCGTTTCACACAACTTATCGGTGTTTGCTTTCGTTTGAATATGCTTGTGTATCATCTTTGCTTGTTTCCGCGATCATCATTATGCCAGGGTTGTGTATGTACGTGTGGGGCAGAGATATTAAACTAGGAGCGAGGTCCTGTTGGGGTATGGCCGTGCTTGTTTTGGTGCTTTTTTAAATGTCAACATCGTTTGGCAAAAATCACTTAGTGCACCTTTAAGTTACTATTAAAGTAAGCCAGTATTTCACAACACTCCTTTGCAATAAAGCACATTGTTTGAAAAATTATAATTCATCTGGCAGTTTGAGGAGTAGAAATTTGAAGTGTAAATTTGAAAAAAAAATTAAAAAAAAACTCCAGCACAAAATCTAAAAAAATAAATTAAAAAAAATGCAGCATTCGAAGGAGTCTCTGATCTGAGAGTGCATGTCAAATTGACCTTGAAAACAGAAAAAATTGCACTCATTCTCAGAAAATAGAGGACATGACTGACGTGTGTAGCCTGGACCCATCACTGATGCCATGTTCATACTGTAAAACCAGAGAAGACTGAGCCTGGTTCTCCCAAAGGTTTTTCTCCAGTGCTTCCTGAAGGAGTTTTGGTTTCTTGCCAGTCGCCTTTGGTTTACTCCGTGGTGGATTAAAAAACAGTTCATATTCAGATTTATTGATTTAGTTGTACTTGACACTATTGAATGAGGTCACTGAAGAAACAAAGTAGCAGATATGTTGAAGTTGTAATTATAGCTGAAATGAGAGTCGTCTGACTGAACAACTTCACAACTCTGATGCTGTTCCTCCCGTTTATTATGTAAAGCTGCTTTGAAGCGATCTGCATGGTTTAACACTATACAAATAAACATAACTTGACACGGGTTACAAAGAGGAAGCCAAGCGGTGATCGTTTCAGCAATCGGATGTGGTGTCATCACATGCTTCAGAAACCATCTATATCTGAAATTAACCACAAGGCAACAGGAAACCAATCCCTGGAGTGGGCGGGGGGAGGAAGTCTCGCCTCATGTAGGACTCGCGTTACAGAAAAACACCCGTGGGGTGCCGGTTTCCAAGAAAAGTCCCAAATCATGAAATAAAGCTGGAATCAGATCAACATTTACGGGAGAAACATGGCGGATCCTAATGGAGAGCGCTTCTGTCTGAGTCCTAGTCATCTTTTTATAGCACACTTGAAGGGTGTTGTGGGGAGAGACTCACAGCACATGGGGGATGGACACTGTTAAACAATGTTGAAAACGGCAGAAGGAACACACCAAACCAGATCGGATAACCAAAAAATAATTCAATATTTATTTGCGGTACAAACAAGTCTTGTATTGGTTTTCATATACTATACAATACATGGGGACAATTTTATATCCTTCATAAACCAGAAAATTTAACTGCCCGGTTACCAAGCCCAGTATTATACACATAGATTGTATCTTTAAAAAAAAATTTATACAGCACATATAAAACAGCTCTTTGACATTTGAAGCTGTAACACGATGCCGACGCATTGTCAAATAAAAATCCCTGAAAAATTCCTCAGTGAGGTAAGATATACAGTTCCTTATTCGCTCATCTAGTCCCTGTGTGTCGTTCGCTTTCGTTCCTACTGTTATTAATCGCAGAACCGTTATGTAGCTACAAGATGCGTCCACAGAAAGCCTTGTTCCTGTGTTCTGGCAATATACGAACGGAGAAATAGATGAACGGTTTCGCTTTCCCATGGTTGCAGATACAAACATTCCTCCACAAGAAGCAGCTCGAAATCAAGATGTACATGTAAATAAAGAAGCCGTGAAATGACGCGCCTTTCCGTCCCGGGGTGATGCGAGAGCGCCGTGTTGTTATTGTGACTGGGTCGTTTCAAGCACGAGAAACAGTCATCCGCGATGATATATATTAAGGGGACAACTCTTGCATATCTGCACAAGATGAGTATTACACATATATATATATCGAGATATATGAAGGCCACAGGAGTCAGTATATAGCACATATTTTGTATATTAAGGAAATCCGTGGGTTAAATCGAATCGGACGAAACACGAGCGAGCGCCCAGCACCCAGACGCACTCCGGACACCCCGGGCGAAAAGCTGCCTCCGTTTCAAGCTATAACTCTGTGGATCTCTAGTATCAAAAGTAGAGGAGTCAAAAACCCGAGGCCATTTTCTAGAAAATACTGCAAAGGGTTGTTGAGTATATTGCAGAGTAACAAATACAACCTTGACTGACCCGTTAAAGACCATTAGTTGTCTATTATTATTACTACATATTGGTTTCTTTAAAAATGAACAAACGTCTTGGTAATACAACGATTTCTAAAGGGAGATACAAAGAGAGTATTGAACAGTCAGAGTAGGAAAGAATTAAAAAGGTTATATAAGGCCAGCTTAAAGCAACCCTGTTAACTCAAGCACTCGTCCACTCAGGTCCAGTCGCTCGTTCCTGCAGTCAGGAACGCCCTCGCTACACACTGTTTGCCGCTCGGGAGCAGCAAGAGTAGTTAAAAAAACAGTCCTCAACATTCGGTGACGTGCCACGCCTCGAGAGGATCGCATGCCCAAATACATCGAGTGAATAGATATACTCTTACGTAGAAATTAATACAATATATTCATACTGTAATGAGAATCGCCAAGGCCAGAAGGTGAGCGAGCCCGGAAGTCGGGACACAAACGTGGATCTGTCGATCTTGCGGTTAAGGAACAATGAGCTTTAAGTGCGCGCGTCGTCCCACGCAGCTGCGGGGCCTTGTCGCAGCCTAGGACTGGCAGCTCCTCTGAATGTCTCTTTCTGTGTGTGTTGGAGTACCGCTTTTAAGTGCCAAGAAGAGAAAGGCTTCGCCACTGTGCAAAACGCATTAGGTCATTGCAAACGTAGAGCGAGAGAGAGAAAATAAAGAGGGGGAGGGCTCACAATGTTTGTTTGTGTCGGTTCGGTCGCCAACACGTCACTACTTTGGACAACATGGTTCTGTGCAGAGGAAAGAGACAAAGATATAGAAACGGACAGAATGCATGTGTGGCGCACCTCTCGGCTTTCGCTCGAAGAACGAATCCGACCCTACGTTCAAAAATCCCATGCGGTGCGTCGGCAGCCTTCGAGACCGGAGGGCATCTGCAATCAAAGCTTCCTTCTCTTCGAGCCAAGCGCTGTGCAAAAGTCTCACGTTTCTTCTCGTGTCTCAAACCGTGAGAGAAAAAAAGAACAGTCTGTTCCATGAAGGCAAGAAAAGCTGCATTAAAATCCACCGGAGGGCTTGAGAGGGGCCCGTGTGCTTAACCACCCTCCGTCCCTCCCTTCGCCGTGGCTGCTGGCCTGTCCTCCAGGTCAAAAGCTCCCCTGGAGTTGGGAGATAAACATTCAAAGGGTGGCTGCTCCCACCCAGCATCCTCGGCTGGCCTTCATGTGGACTCCAGCGTGTCCAGCTGGAACATGTTGTGATTGGTGGGCGTGGTGAAGAAGAGCTGGTCGTTGGGCGTCGAGCGGTTGTCGCAGGGACTGTTTAGCCCCAGTGTCCTCTCGAAGTCCAAAAGCTGCCCCATGAAGTTGAAGTTGGGCGAGATGTTGGACTTCTTGCGCTTGACGAAGTCATAGGCGTCGTTGAGCGACAGGTTGAGCTTCTGCATCAGGTACGCCACCGTGACGGTGACCGAGCGACTGATGCCCGCTAGGCAGTGCACCAAGATGCCACACTTTTTGGAACGAGCTTCATCTGAGGAACAGAAGAACATAAAACAGATGAGCCTCGAGTGCCAGACCAGCCCAACTGAATCTCACATATACACATATTACACGAATGACCTCTGCATCAGTTTGGGAGCATGTAAAACGCCCACATCCAATTACAAAAAAAGTTTTTTTTTTTAAATGAGGAGGGTCGCCTTGTGGACTACCTTTAAGATACCTAGAAGGTTTAATTGATAGATTTTATGCTTAAATAAAAGAGGTGCATTTAGAGGCTTTTAGTGTTTTAGTTTGACTTTGACAAAACCACCAGCTTCAATTATACATTTCTAAGATGACTACAAAACTACTAAAAAAAACTACGGCTCTGTGTTCACATTCAAGGCCTGTTCACACCAAAATTAGTGTTTGGTGCATAAATTCAAATGAATTAATGTGTCTGTTCAGACCATCACAAATTTGCATGTTTCCTTTTTTGTTTTGTTTTTGGAGAGGTGTTCTAATCTCTTTCCCACTGGACTGTGAATAAAGCTGCCCAACCAGTAGAGTGCATAAGTGCTGTCCATTTTTTTCTGGATGCATTTCCCCCCCCCATTCATTCTTCCCATAGGAATCATAAAAAGTCTTTGTTAAAGAGGTGAATCCCAGCATTACAACAAACTTGATTTAAAGCAATAAAGGTTTAAAAAATAATTAAATGGCCAAAGTCACAAGAATGTCTACTTAATGGCTTTAATGAGGGGGAAAAACTGGAATCCCATCAAGCTTTATAGATAATAATAAAAAAAAACAATGAAATATAAAACTGTAAAATGTGTTGATTATATAGACAATATAATTCACATTTACTACAATATATTTTCAAAGGTTAGTTATTGTTCAAAATCAATTCCTCTAGTAAATGAATGGTATTTTTACTTCCAGAAACGGACTACTGAACTCTGAAGATTCATGTTTTTGATCACATGCCCAGAGATGCTGCTGTTACATAAAAATACGACTCGAGTGCTGCTCATGACCAAAGCATTTTGCTAAGCTTCAGTGAGTAGCACAGGAAGAATCATGATCTAATTTTGTGTGTGAACAGGCCTGTGGACAGACACCTTTGGCTGCTGCGTTTGAGTTTTTAAGTGACAATAGCATCGCCTTTTAAAGCTTAAAGTCATGACGTCATCACACAAGAGCCAATGAGGTTTGATGCTATGGACACGTGGTCAAATTTTGGTTAGATTTGAAAGTGAACATAGGTTTAATTTCCACTCTGTTATCATACAAAGTCATCACATCGTTTCAGAAGCACTGGAGTTGTTCGGATTACATTTTTGTTACCTTTAGAGAGCTTGAAACTTTCAGTTCACACTGACATTAACTGTATGGACAAACACAGTGCATGATGACAATGTGCATTTTTGGGTGAACTATCCCTTTAAGAGACGTGTCTGATGGGAGTCTGTGTAATCATACAGGGCTTCCTGTAGACCAATTAGTCGTGGGCTCTTGTTTAGAAAACAAGCAGTTAAATCTTAACTTCATAAGGCTGCACTGAACTCCTGAAATGGCCAATCACGACACCGTGGCTGTGGTAGAGTCTGCTTCAGTACAGTAGCGTTCAGTGGCCAATGATAAGAGTGACGCGCTCTACAGCTCCAGTCAGCGGAGCCATGAGCGATTCACCCAGACAACAGTTAATAACGTCAAGCTAAACCATTACAAACAGATCACATGACAAACGCCCCCTCTATAAATCTTTCTGCTAGGTCTGACCCGTGAATGGGAAAAAGTACAGCTATACATTATTTAGAGACGAAGTGCATCTGGTTTTGTGGGGCATGACGTACTACAGAGCCATTAGTGCCAGGCGAGGCAGAGTAAAGTGGCCATTCCCTCTTCTCCGCTCGTGATGGATGCGGCAAGAGCGTTCCGAGTCCAGCTGAACCCTGGAACAATGACGTCACTTCCCCCAGAAACACTGGCTCCACCACCGAGACGCTTCAGTGAATTCATAAAACACAACGTACAGTATGTAAAACAACAACGACCGCTGAGCTCTCCAGCTCTTGCTGTTTTTCATCTAAACAGGAAGTTCCTTTCAGCAAAGCTTCCTAAGATTCAATAGGAAGCAACGGCACAATTTACACAAACGATCACATGAAAAGTGTGTTTACGCAGCAAAAGCGAAAGTGTTCAGCGAGCGAACAGCAGCGTCCAGCTGCATAACAGGATGTCATGATGGTTCAGTGCACCAGTTTGCCCTTCCGCTTCTCTCGTACCTGCTTACCTCATGACCACAGGATAATGCACGGTTAACCGTTATTTCAGATTATTTTATTTAGTTATTTTTTCTCCATTTCTGTCACCGATGGAGTTTTGGTTCCTTGGCTTGCTTAGTTGGGGACTCTTCATTTCTGGCAATATTGTGGATTTGATTGCACAGATACTTTTTGAACTGAACTGAGCTGGGGGTGCGTTTCCCCAAAAACAACTATGGTCGCAAGTTCCATCGTTACCAATAGAGTTCATTGGAACTAACAACCATAGTTAGATAACGATGCTTTTGGGAAACGCGACACTGGACGATGGCATCACTGAATCAACGATGAACTGACTTTAACTGGAAAAACGAGTGTTTACTATCGTCCTCTTGCGTTATCGACACACTGTTTTCCTGTTTAATACTGTAAAGCTGCTTTGACACAATCTGCATTGTATAACGTGCTATATAAATACAGCTGACTTGACCCAACATTGAACCTTCTGTCATCATGCACTCATCCTCATGTCATTCAGCCTCCTATTTGGGTGAACTATCCCTTTACTACCATTCAGTTACACGGTTAACTCATCAACTAGATATTTTCCCACAGTCTCAATGAAAGACGCACATTTATTTAAAGGTTACGAATGAGCGGCAGAAACCAGAACAACAGGTTCCAGTCAAAAGCACATGTACATGAGATGCCAGACTACTGTCACACGAAAACACCTCCAGTGTGAATGGGAAATTATTTCACTTTTCAAATACCGGTGGTGTTTCAGTAACGCTGTACATGGTCACATTAAAATAGATGTAAACAGTGAGCTCATACGCTCATGGCTTTCTATACCTACCACAAAAAACACAGTACAGACTTTTACCATTTGCAGCTCTTGATGAGACGGGGTACAAAGACGAAGACCAAACTGAGCCTTTGTAATGCAGATATAACCTCAGACTAGATGTTTTTAGGAAATGACTTTAGAAAGTGTCAACCGAGATCTGCCGCAGACAGCACGTGTGGCTTCACCAGAAAAACACTGACATCAAAACACCAGAGAAACTAAAACCGTTTCCGTCCTCATTCATCTGGAGACCCAAGCTTTTATTTTTTTAATGAACAGGTTTGCTACCCATTCAAAGCGAACGATGAGGTGAAATCCATGCGTGCTTTGTCTCAATTCACGCTCGCACGGTTCAGTTCTGTGATCTATGGCCTACATCGATCACTTCTGTACAGCTCACTGAATCAATTATATCCACTTCCTCTGCTGCCCTTGTTTTACATCACCACGGGAAAGCTCGTCTGACCTGACCTGACCCGAGCTCGTTTGCTTGAGAAATGTCTGGAGATGCCTATCCGTCAGGTTGAAGCAGTGCTGTTCTTCATGTAGACGCAGGTGGATAAAAACAGTCATGAGTAGCACAGGTATATTTGTACCAGTGGTGGAAAGAGTACTGAAAATTTGTACTTAAGTACAAGTACTGTTACACTGCTGAAATAATACTCAATTACAAGTAAAAGTACTGGTGTCAAAACAGTACTTAAGTAAAAGTACAAAGTACTCCTCTCAAAAACTACTCAGAGTACTAGTTACTGGTTACTTTTTAGCCGGTGATATTTAATGAATTACCAAAAAATATTCATTCATATCAAAGATATATGTGGATAATAGCTACTTTGAACAAAACCCACTTTTATCTTTTTGACAAAGTATGTGAATTAGTGGTCATGATACAGGAATTTCTAACTTCAATACCTTGAGAAATATCAATATTAAAGTACTTGTGAACCGGAAGTTGCAACTGACTTCAGTG
>NW_015544236.1:827134-828719 GCF_001515605.1 Sinocyclocheilus anshuiensis
TAGTGGTCATGATACAGGAATTTCTAACTTCAATACCTTGAAAAATATCAATAGTAAAATACCTGTAAACCGGAAGTTGCAACTGACTTCAGCGTTGTGATGTATTTCCAAGTGAAACGGAATTCAGAGCCAGAACGCCATTCCAGAGCGGAAGCCAATATTCAGTTTTTGATTAAAGATTATGACGACAGACACTTTTTTTCCAGTGTATTTACTTGCACGGTTCAATTGTTCACCACAAGACTAGTAATGTGCACTAAAAAAGTAAGTATAGGGTCATTTTTGATTTCATGACAAATAATCATTTTCAATACCATTGGCAAAACTAACACATACTGTATACTGCCATATAGATAATTTAATATTTTACATTTTTTTTGCACATCCATTTTTTCAAGGCAATCATTATTTCAAGCTTTGAAATTGGTTTAATCCCAGTCTTCTAAAAAGACACATTGGCTTTATATGATGAACAGATTTTAATATAGGTTTTTATTTACATACATATAAATATTGATCAATTTTTGCGTGGGAATGATTAAAATTATGCGGAATACCTGCAATCCCGACATTCAGACTCTGTAATTGACAGGAGGATGCGTGTCAAACGCACCGTCGGAGAGGAAAGAGAGAGTAGCTTGGTAAAGCAGCGGCTTTTCCCGGTTCAGATATCAGCTGTTATTGGTCCGTTTACGATCGGATATCTTTATCAGCTACTGAAGTGCCGTCAAAGGTTTGAATATCAATTCAAATTGTGGGCGTACTCAGTAACGAACTATGATTTAAAAGTGACAAAGTAGATTATTTTGCTTAATTTGTACTTAAGTACAATTAAAACTACAGCTTTAAAAATATACTCAAAAAAGTACAAGTACCCGAAAAAAGTAAAAGTACAGCTTTAAAAATATACTCCAAAAAGTACAAGTACCCCGAAAAAACTACTTACAGTAACGCGAGTAGTTGTAATTCGTTACCTCCACCACTGATTTGTAGCAATAGCCAACAATACACTGTATGGGTCAAAATGATCAATTTTTCTTTTATGCCAAAAATCATTAGGATATTGAGTAAAGATCATGTTCCGTGAAGATATTTTGTAAATTTCCTACTGTAAATATGTTAAAACTTCATTTTTGATTAGTAATATGCATTGTTAAGAACCTCATTTGGACAAATTTAAAGACGATTTTCTCAATATTTTGATTCTTTTTACACCCTCAGATTCCAGATTTTCAAATAGTTGTATCTCGGCCAAATATTGTCCTATCCTATATCCTAACACATCAATGGAAAGCTGATTTATTCAGCTTTCAGATGATGTATACATCACAATTTTAAAAATTAAAAAATTATGACTGGTTTTGTGGTCCATGGTCACATATAGCATGTAAACATACGCTTTTCTTTGGAATGCAATTAATGGTTTTGCAGCCCTAGACGTGTGAGGTTGGGGAGTGTCCTGAACTCAAACACATCCTGAGGTCACTTCCAGACACACAACGAAAATAATAAACCACAGCCTGAGCTTCACAGATGTGAAAGTCCAGGAGGCGGAAACTTACCGATGAAAGAAATGGCTTAAGGG
>NW_015544236.1:829395-866720 GCF_001515605.1 Sinocyclocheilus anshuiensis
AATGGTTGATAACTTTTGACAAAGTTTAATCCAGGAGCAAAGATAAATAATTTCTACTTTAAAAGCACGGAGAGATCGCGATTGCACACAGTCTGCACACAAACAATGTCTGAGTGAGAGGACAGGCAGCTCATTTGTATAAGTTAGGCCTATTTGAGAGCTCGCATCCAGTTTTCTGCGATTACATGACTGTGTTCTCATGTTACAATAAAGCGCTCGCCACATTTGCGTGGGAATGATTAAAATTATGCGGAATACCTGCAATCCCGACATTCAGACTCTGTAATTGACAGGAGGATGCGTGTCAAACGCACCGTCGGAGAGGAAAGAGAGAGTAGCTTGGTAAAGCAGCGGCTTTTCCCGGTTCAGATATCAGCTGTTATTGGTCCGTTTACGATCGGATATCTTTATCAGCTACTGAAGTGCCGTCAAAGGTTTGAATATCAATTCAAATTGTGGGCGTACTCAGTAACGAACTATGATTTAAAAGTAATGAAGTAGATTATTTTGCTTAATTTGTACTCAAGTACAAGTAAAAGTACAGCTTTAAAAATATACTCCAAAAAGTACAAGTACCCCGAAAAAACTACTTACAGTAACGCGAGTAGTTGTAATTCGTTACCTCCACCACTGATTTGTAGCAATAGCCAACAATACACTGTATGGGTCAAAATGATCAATTTTTCTTTTATGCCAAAAATCATTAGGATATCAAGTAAAAATCATGTTCCATGAAGATATTTTGTAAATTTCCTACCGTAAATATATCCAAACTTAATTTTCGATTAGTAATATGCATTGCTAAGAACTTCATTTGGACAACTTTAAAGATGATTTTCTCAATATTTAGATTTTTTTGCACCCTCAGATTCCAGATTTTCAAATAGTTGTATCTCAGCCGAATATTGTCCTATCCTAACAAACCATACATCAATGGAAAGCTGATTTATTCAGCTTTCAGATGATGTATACATCACAATTTTAAAAAATTGACCCTTATGACTGGTTTTGTGGTCCATGGTCACATATAGCATGTAAACATACGCTTTTCTTTGGAATGCAATTAATGGTTTTGCAGCCCTAGACGTGTGAGGTTGGGGAGTGTCCTGAACTCAAACACATCCTGAGGTCACTTCCAGACACACAACGAAAATAATAAACCACAGCCTGAGCTTCACAGATGTGAAAGTCCAGGAGGCGGAAACTTACCGATGAAAGAAATGGCTTCAGGGAAAAACTGAGACAAGTTTTGGCTCCAGTGATCCGAGATGGGAATCTGCTTGTACTTGAATTCCCCGTCGTGCTCGAACATGTTGGGCAGGTTGGGAGTCACGTTCAGGATGTACTTGATGTTGTACTTGCCCAGAATGTCCAGGTTGGCGGAGTCTTTGGCACAGCCCAGGTAAAGATAGGGTAAGATCTGGACTGGGAATGCTGGTTGGTTACTGGGCAGTGGGCTGCCCTCGGACTCGGTGGCACTGCCCGGTTCCCGGTCCGACTCGCCGTCAGAGCAGTCCGAACTGATGCGCAGGCCGCCGAGACCCAGGACAGATGCGGGTGGAGAGCTGCTCGGACAGGAGCAGTCCAGGTTCGTCTCGCAGTGCTCTGGGTATTCAGTCTGAAACTTGTTAAATCCTCCTAGAACAGGCCAGATAACACACGCTCATTAGCCAACACCTCCTCAACAGATCATCTGACTGTACGCTACATTAATACATTTGTTTGTACACGCATTACTTAGATTATAATATAGAATTATTAGCACGTAGTCTGTCTGATGTAAATAATGTGGTTATTAGAATTATTTGTCTATAGCAAGATGTTATAACATTCCATAAAACTAATTAGTATTATGTACACTACCAGTCAAAGTACAATTTTTATTGTTTTTTAAAGAAGTCTCTTTTGTTCACCAAGTCTGCATTTATTTGATCCGAAGTACAGCAGTAATATTGTGAAATATTTTTACTATTTAAAATATCTGCTTTCTATGTGAATATGTGTTAAACTGTAATTTATTTCTGTGATGCGCAGCTGTATTTTCAGCATCATTACTCCAGTCTTCAGTGTCACATGATCTTCAGAAATCATTCTAATATGCTGATTTGCTGCTCAACAAACATTTCTGATTATTATCAAAAATGGTTCAGTAAATTCTTTTCAGGATTCTGATGAATAGAAAGATCCAAATATCAGCATTTATCGGAAATAAAAAGCTTTTGTAACATTATACATGATACCATTCAAAAGCTTGGAGTCAGTATAATTTGTTTTTTTTTTTGGGGGGGGAGGGGATTATAGAAATTAATACTTTAATTTAGCAAGGATGCATTAAATTGATCAAAAGTAATGATAAGGACATTTATAAATGTTACAAAAGATTTCTATTTCAGATAAATGCTGTTCTTCTGAACTTTCTATTCATCAAAGAAACCGGAATAAATTCTACTCAGCTGTATTAAACACAACAACAACAACAACAACGTTCTGTTAAATAATAATAAACGTTTTGAGCAGCAGATCAGCATATCAGAATGATTTCTGAAGATCATGTGACACTGAAGACTGGAGTAATGATGCTGAAAATACAACTGCGCATCACAGAAATAAATTACAGTTTAACAGATATTCACATAGAAAACAGTTATTTTCAATAGTAAACATATTTCACAATAGTACTGCTTTTGCTGTATTATGGATCAAATAAATACAGGCTTGGTCAGCAGAAGAGTATTGTTAAAAAAAACTATAAAAACCTTACTGTTCAAACACTTTAGACTGGTGGTGTGTTGTAGTATGTAGTAGAATGGTCTATTCCAGCGCTCTTAACGCCAACTAAACAGACTCTAGAATCTATTCATGACACACTAGTGTGTATTCCAGCTGTTATTAGTTACAACAGACTAGTTATTACACAAAACAAAACACTCAACTAGTGAGATGAGAAACGTTAGCAGTAATACAGCTGCGGTACTGGATTTACCCTCATGTCCTTCCAAACCTTGTACCACTTTCTTTAGTGGAACAAAAACACAGACATTTCTCAACATCTCTTGTTTTGGTTTGGAAGGACATGTGGGTGAGAAAATTTTTTGAGTGAACTATCCCTTTAATAACTGAGATCCTCGTTAAACTCTAACGGAATAGAGTCACTGCTGGCACAGCGCCTGGAGCAAACTATCATCTAATCATGAACTAGCGTAGCTGAAAAACATAATAGTCACCGTTTCTGTTAAGGGAGTAATAAAAGCAGATATTCTGAAGGAATGGGTGTTAAAGTGTGGTCTGTGAGCGGCTCAGAGACGAATGTTGGTCGCGTCTCGGGTCATGACTGGCACTCTGGCTGTTCTGTGAATGGCGGAGAAAGCGAGAATTACTGCCAAACACCGTTTCCACGACAAAACGCTCGACATATGCGTACATCCGCACGAAATATCGCACAGAAAGCGTGTCTTTATCGAAACGAGTGGAAGTGCGTCGTGATTCAGAGCTTTCCGCCGTTCATTCATGAACCGCTCGCTTTCCCGCCGAGAGACAACATGGCGGAGCCATTTTAGGAAATTAACGTTAATTGAAAACATGTTTGTTTCTCTTTTTCAAAAGGCTTGCCGTCGAAACACGACAGGAGGGATAAAAATGGCCTATCGTAAGGGAAATTGAGTAACGTTATATAAAAGTATTTCACGCGTCGAGTACTGTACTGTATTGGTGAAGTAGTTCGTCTAAATCACGTTAAGTTCAGCGCTTGTGAACTTCTCACTTCTTAAATCCCAGAAAAACGTGCATTGTATTTTAGAGGAGCGGGTCAGGTTTAATCCGTTTCTCTCGCTCACACACGCACAACGTTTTGAGCTCTCGGGAGTTTCGAACAGCAAAGCAAACTGCCGTTACTCCGGATAAACCTTCCCGTCAGCACCGGCGTCAGTTACCGTACCGTCCAGGTAGTAGGCTTTGCAGCCGTCGTCCCTCAGCTTGTGCATGAGGAGCCCCAGCACGGAGCCCTGCCAGTCCGCCGCCGCCGCCTCGTCGTACAGCAGCACCGTGTCCGTCTTACAGCGCCGCACGAAGCGCTCCTTGTCCTCGGTGTTGGGGATGATGGAGCGGATGGGCAGGTTGCCCTTCTTCAGCCTCCGCAGCATGAGTCCCGGGATGGCCAGGTTGATGGCGGACTCGATGTGCGAGGACTCGTAGAGCTCGTGTGAGCGGCAGTCGAGCAGCAGCAGCGATCCTCCGCCGGTCTGCAGCTCCTCCTGCAGCCACTCCGCGCTTTTGCTCGACATCATCGCGCCGCTCCAGACGCTGTTTTTCATGGGGAGCGAGGGTGAGGCTGCGGTGGGAGCGATCAGGCGCTGAGAAGAAGTTCCCCCGCGGGCAAATCCATGCGCGTCAAGAGGTATGGCTCTGCTGCTTCGGTGCGAGCTCCGCTCCGCTCGGCGTCCATAAGAGGCGGCTGCTACGGGGAACGCTCCGTCAGATCCGCGCCGAGCGCGCTGGACGCGGGGGAAGAGAGCAGCTCATGATCGCTCGCCTGCTTGTCATCTTCTGACGCCTGTTTGACAGGCTGTAATAAACCGATCGCGTCACGCCGGTGGGCGGGGTCTGTGCTCAGCATTTAAAGGCGCAGCGCCTCTTTATTTTCCCTCGCAAAATATTCAGTCATGGCCCCATGGAAGATTTTGTCCTGAGGTAGACTGGTATCTCTTAGAGATCAAAAGGAAATAAGAAGAGGCTGATTTAGTAGGTGCTTTATGAGTATGCTACAGAAGTTTACACAGATCTTTACTGATGGTACTAAGAAGCCGGAGACGGGAGTAACAGGATTTGGAGTGGTGGTTCCAGCAAAAGGAGTTGAAGTTAATAGAAGACCATCTAACAATTCAGCAGGATTTACAGTGGAGATGCTGGCATTTTTAGTTGCTTTACGGTGGGTGGGAAAAAAACATGAATAGACAAAGTCTATTCTAAAAGGATCATCAGTTCTAGTAAGTTTGAGATCTTTACATTCAAAAAGTCGACAAGATATACTACGGTATATGAGACCCTTAACTCAGTTACAAGAATAACAAACCAGGGAGGCCAAGTACAATCGTTATGGGTTCCAGCGAATGAAAACGTAGATAAGGTGGCAAAGAGGGCATTGATGAAGAGAAACGTAGAAATGCAAATGAGAATCAGAAAAGCATAATCTGGGGGAAAAATAAAAACAAATGTGGCAAGAAATGTGGGATAAAGAGGGGAAAGGGTGACATCTATACCAAATTCAAAAGAGTATTAAAGCAAAGAGGGTAGGAATTGGGAACAGGAGAGAGGAAATTGTGTTGACTTGGTTAAGGCTGGGACACTGTGCTCTAAATAAAACATTAAAAATGGTGACCAATGTCAGGAAGAAGAGTCAGTGGAGCATGCAATTCTACAGTGTAGGAAATACAAGACACAAAGAGAGTTGATGGAAAATAATCTTAAAGAAATAGGGGTGCAGAAACGTACTTTAAAATCAGCCCTAATTATGACGGAAAGAGCTCAGGTTAGAGAACTGTTAGGGTTTTTAAGGGATACTGGGCTTTATTATAGAACATGATGGATAGTTTATTTTGCTCCTATTCCCTCTTTTTCCTCATATCATCGTCTAGAATTAGATTGTAAACCTGATTGATCCACACTCCGGAGCAGATGGTGGCGGTAATGCACCAATAAACTGGATGCCAACCGCCGTTAAAAATAACGATTTTCCCTCGCAAAATAATGGAGCAGTCGCGGCAGAGATAGCGTGAAAGTTTACGCTAAACTGAGTTCTTTCTTCAGGGAAAACAAAGCAAAGGTACACCAGAGATGCTCTTACTATCCACCTTATTTGTCAATGCGGAGGTTAGCCGCTTTCTGTCAATGTGCGAGACTTCCGGTTCATTAGCCGCTAATAGCGAGAAGAATAACAACGTGCAGTAAACGGTAAAACTGTTTGCACTACAAACCGGTGTGTTCATAACTAAGATAATACATTAAAATAATATGGTAAGACACGCCAGTTTGAAATATCAAGCTGCAAAATGAGGTGTTTTGTTCAGCTAAAAATAGCTGGAAGCGGATGACACCGGAAGCCCGACACATTAAAACGGCATTTTTTTTTGGTGTAAACTAAAAATAGTTGAATCCAAATGTACTGTTTTAGTATAAAACATGTTGAAGATTAGCAGATAGGCTGTCGATTCATTAAATGATGAGCTGTGTCCTCTAAAAAGATGTTTAGTCAGCGTAGTGAAGCCTCTCCTCCATTGACATCCATTCAAAAAACACGGCCTCTGGTCTCCTTTCCCGCGTACTGGCAAAGCGGAAGCGTTAGCATTAGCCGTTACACTTTTTGGGCTAAAGGTTGCAGTATATGGACCCTTTTCACAAGACTGTGATGACGCGTTTAACGGTCATCAGCATCGTAAATCCTCGAAAGTTTTTTATATTTAGATTTTTTTTTAAATGTATGTATATTTATAACACTATACTTTGTATTATATCACCTTTGCATCAAATTACCAAAAAAAAAACTAGTTAACGCTAATGCGATGGTGTTTCTAATGCAGCGTTTTTGGGAGGGACGGTAAATTTGACTGTTCTCTTGTTCTCATTGAGCCTTTTCTATTCTAACACGGCAATGCCTATGTGTATAAGGCAAGGTTCAAAAAGGAATGATTGATTGAGTCAGTGTGGAAGAACTTGACTGGTCTGAACACCTCTGGTGTGACTTTAAATGCAGACCTTGAGCCAAAAACTCATCAGCAAACACCAGTGACTTGTACATATGGCTACAGTCATTTTAGACACTTCCAGAACTGTTGCAACAGAGATGGAAATACAGTTTTAAATACATTAATTATGTTTCCATTTTTGTTGCCACAGTCCTGGAAGTGCCTTTTTCTGTTCTAAAGAAGGAGGTGTCCCAATACTTTTGTCCATACGATGTATCTTTTTGAGCACTGTGAATATACTGAACGGTCTTAAAGGGTTAGTTCAGCCAAAAATGAACATTCTGTGGTCTGATGTCAGTCCAAACCCACAAGACTTTCGTTCATCTGCAAAACACAAATGAATATATTGTGAAAGAAGCCTGAGTGACTTCTGTCGCTTCATTGGAAAGTCCACGCAACCAAAACCTACGTTTGGAAAGACACGGGAAAATTGGTTCAAGTCCGAAGAGGCACGATCGCTTTATATGATGAATAATTGTTTTGAAAAGACATATAGTGCATCCCAAATCGTGTACTTAAGCACTATCCTATAACGTTTTTTATAAATAGTGCAAGTGGTGTGTTCACACTGAAAATGAGAAAAAAAGAACTTTAAATACCTGGATGATGCTTAACCGAAAAAACGAAGTGTGGAATGTTGAACTGTCGCAGATTTAACTACGTATCTGACTACGATTATATTTGACAAAATAACCTTATATATTTCATACACTACTTGGTTGAGTACAGTGTATAAACTAGTGTATAAGTGCATATGGGCCGCAGTTATAGTTTCCACATTGCATCAGCTCAACAATTGACAGCAAAAGTTAGAAACATTATGAGCAGGTCAGGGTGGACCCATGTTAAATTTAATGCAGATGAAAACGAGGCTGTGAGCGACAGCTATTGAGGTCCTAGATCACAGAAGTCTTTTGTAAAGACGTTTCGTCAGCTGAACAATCAATACGTCACTAAACAACTGTACAATCCACTGAGCGCACAGTGTACTTCATTCCTGTCAGAATCTGTGTCTGTGCCTCACTTGTAAAAAATGAAATGGGGAGCTTGAAAAATGAGAAAAAAATCATTTTACAGGTGGTACGAGTTTTTTCATTCTTATGAAATATTATGAAGACACATCTGGAATAATGATGACTCATTCACAATAAGACAAAAAATAAACGGTGCATTCTGTAGGTACATTTCATGGTGACTGTAGTTAAATGTGTTCGTATTGATGCATCTATGCTTGAGTTGAGAGTGTGGCGCTTTAAGGCTTGCAGTGAGTGTGGATTGTGAATGGATCAACCTCAGTTTATAAATTAATCTCATTAACACATCCAAACGTGAAAGGTCTGATTCTTGCGCTAAGGCACGGCTGCGTAACATCTGAAGGTTAAAAAAACGAGCAAAAGGGATTGAGCCATATGCCACTGTGTTAATTCATAACATATGAGAGAGAGGCCTGAGATAGTGTAGGAATGAGGCCAGCGTCACAATCATGTGAATGAAGCTCAGAACCGATGAGATTCACGTTTACCTGGAGCTCAGGCTAAACGCTCATAACAGAGCGTCTGATTTCTGCACAGAGGCATGATGGGAGCCGTGAGATGCCCAGGCCGGACACAATGGTCTTTTATGCATGCAGATGAGTTGCAGTTCCTCCAAACTGTGTGTCCTTGTGTCTCCATCCTCTCATGCTAAAGGCCTCTCCACACCAGACGAAGAGACAGGCCTCTCGCTGAGAACAGAGCTTCTCATACACGAGACGAGCGTTCAAAATACAGACCCAGGCCTTCAGATGCTTCTGTTGGGCTATTTTTATTTCTTTTTTATAGCAAGACACACCGGATGAATGTGGTAAACATTTTAACTGATATACATCACCATAACTGCCCCAGATGATTGATGAACTGTTTTGTATCACGTTTTCTCAAAAGTTCTCTACACATACAAATGAGGCACTATCTAATGAAACATGCTTTCATCTGTTTTTTACACAGATTTATATTTTTTTTTAAATCAGAAAATACCGTCAGATAGGGGAAAAAAATGTTTTTAATGAAATATTAAATATATATCAAGCTAATTATATATGGACAAAACCCTCAGAATATAGACAGGCATAAAACTGTAAAAGTGCTGCTGAAGTGGAGAAAAAACTCACCGCCTTGTAATTCAAACCTATAGAGGTAAATAGATCAAGTTTAATAAAACAAAAACATATTTTTAGAACGCTGGGAAAAATTGAATTAAATTGAATTGATTTGTTTAGGATGCTTTCTTTCCACTAGTCTGTTCTAGACATGTTACAGAAGCAAAACAGACCTAAATCTCAAAAGTGATCAGTGCGTGAAAAACACTATAGTTTTGCCTTAATGCAAACATTTTTTAATTAGATTAGTGGTATTACATTCCAAAATGAATGTGACTTTCATGATCATTTTCTCCAGGATGATTTGAGCATCACGCTCAATCACATGACCAATGACACATTTGATTACATGTTCTCAGACATGCTGAAAGCAAGGCTTCATGAAGAATGACCATAAGTTCTGGTTTATGGGAATCACGTTGCCTTTGTGCTTCTGTCAGTCACTCGTAAGAGCAAAGGATGATGGGCAGGAAACCACACTTAGCTTTAATTTCCTGCTGGAGCCGGGCCCATGCCAACTGTGCTTCACCAGCACCGACACACACGCTCTTCAGAGCCTCGTGCTTCTGCTCACACAATGAAACAGCCCCAGCGAAGTGCTTGAGCATTAGAGCGCTCTCGAATGTTAATGTCATCTGTGAAGGCGAGCGCTGTAGCCCACGGCTCGATGAGCGACACTGACCCCGGCTACGGTTTCACTAATCCACCCTCACAGCGCCGACTCCCACGGCATTTCCTCGCCTGGAAAACCCATTAATGCAAGCCCAGCACTCCTGGAGTGGCCGACGAGGAGATTCAGGAGTGAAGCAGAGATTCGGAGCCATGAACCTGCTGCGATCTCAAACGCAATCGCTCGTTGAAGCACTGTCTGGCAGGCGCATCAGAGTCAGCTGGGTTGCTGTACTTTGTTCAGCTGTTCATGAAGCAAAGGGTGTGTTGTGTTGTTGAGATCTTTGCTCTCTGAGTCCTGAGAGAATCCAGGCAAACCGTTAAGAGTCTGGGATCGGGATTCTGCTCTGGGCTGCATTTGGTTGATAAAACAGTAATATTGGGAAATGCTACAATTGAAAATAGCTGTTTTCTATGTGAATGGATTTTAAAATGTATTTTATTTCTGTGATGCAAAGCTGAATTTTTCAGCAGCATTACTCCAGAAAACAAACTAATGTGTGAGCACAAGCTGTGATTGAAGAACTCTTCAAAATATGATTTACATTGAATGATTTCATCATTACAAACCTGCATGACTAACTTCTGAGGAACACAAAAGAAGACGCTTTGAATAATGCGCCTGTCACTTTCTCCCATTTGATAACAATAAATAATTGAGTTGTTTTTGTCACTTTTGTGAATTTATATATATGTTTATATTATTTAATAAAAGTGACAAAAACAACACAATTACTAAAACGGTAAATGTAAAATTAAAAAATAAAAATGAATGTAAACTATTAATATAGACTATAATAGCGTCAAAGGCACTAAAATAACACTTCCTAAATGATATGATGAATTGCACGAGGAACAGACTGGAATTTAAGTCGTTAATTCATCAATAATCTCTCTGGTATGTTTGTGACTGAAGTATAGCGATGTCTAACCTCTGAATGAATCTTCAACTTTTCAACAAATCGCTTGATTCAACTCAGAAAATCAGGGAGAGGAAGACCATCAGTGAACAGTCACTTTCCTTTCAGTCTGTTGCTCACACAAACCATCACATGACTTCAGAAACACACTGACTTCAGTCCTCATTCACTGTCACTCAACTGAAAAGACTAAAGAGCGAGCGGCACATTATTCAAAACAAATCTGCGGGTCTGTTTGTGAAAGGAGAGAAACAATATTTCTAAAGTAGCAAGATTCCAGTTCAAACGTATAGAAAAACAACGAATCCAGTAAGAAAATGACTGATGATTGTGAAGCTGTAAATGTGAGTAACTGCTAAACACTGTGTTTTTGCTGCATTATACATATTTAACTAACCGGCAGGTTTGGAAAATGAAACTGTTGTGGGTTAATTCTTCAGTAAAACCTCTTCATATGAGCCCGGTTTAGTCTGCAGAATCATTAGAAGGCTGTTTTTCTTTTTCTTTTGTGGGCTGAAGCTGGAAGAGGCGCAGCAGAAGCGAGTGGAAACATCATTCTGCAGATCATGCGTGGGCCGCTTTGTGTGGTGCTCGGGGGGAAGGCAAGGCCTGGATTCCCAGACAAACATCGAGCCGATCCTCGCGGAGGGAGAGGAAGCAGGACTTGAGCAGCGTTAGCGGTCAGGAGGGACATCGCCGCTGCTGCTGCTCTCTGATAAACACATACAGTTAAACGCTTCTTAAAATAGACTGAACTGAACGTTCACTCTGCCAGAACACAAAACCACCTCGCTCGTGCTGAACACAGAAACGTCATCAAGATATCTACAGCAGAAATCACTGTCTGCGTAACACTCAAACTCACATTCAGATACGCCTCTGACCAACGAATGTCTTGCCATACTTTTTTTTTTCTCTTTCAATAAACTGGTAAAGGAATAGTTCAGCCACAAACGAAAATGTGCTGAACATTTACTCAACCTCAGGCCATCAAGATCAGGATGAGTTTGTTTCTTCATCAGGTTTGTAGAAATGTAGCACTGCATCAGTGTCTCAGCAATGGATGCTCTGCAGTGAATGGGTGCCGTCAGAATGAGAGTCCAAACAGCTGATAAAAACATCACAATCATCCACAGCACTCCAGTCCATCAGTTAACATCTGGAGAAGACAAAAGCTGAAACACATCCAGCATTAAGACGTTTTTAACTTCAAACTATTGTTTCCGGCTAAAATACGAACTTTAAACTAAAACTGTCAACCCTGTTAGCTTTCTGAAGACACTGTTATATTCTGACATTATTGTTTATTATGTGGTTGGTTAATTATTATGTGGTTCTGTTGTGGGTCAAATTGACTCTTCTCTCACCAAACACACACACACACACACACACACACACACACTGAACGAGCGGCGAGTAACTGCCGATTGTAATTAAAGGCTTGTGTGTTTTCCATGAGCGTTGCGCACTCTTCATTGGGTTTGTTTGCCGCTCACCTGAACTAGAGCGAACTCATTCACCTGGAAACAACATGACAGTGAACACACGCTCAGCGGTGACCGTCAGTCTACAGACGTGTGGACAGATTTATGTGCAATATACATTCAAGAAAAACTACAGTAAAACAGACTCGTCATGAACTCTACAGCCACCTGCATCTCCAACGGCAAAAATAACCAGATGAGTAGTTTGAAAACAAACTTTGATATCGTCTTTAGTTTAAATTAATTTAAAAAAACTTTGGTTTGAATCAGTCAATAAAATGTAGTTAACATGTTTTAAGATGTTGCTAACATCTTTCTAGCATTTTTACACATTGCTAACGTTTTCGGATGTTGTTAGCATGTTTAAACGTGCTGTTAGCCTGTTTTTTTAACGTTATTAAAATGTTTCTATCATAACACATTGCTAACATGTTTTCCCTTGTTGTAGAATTTTTTGACAGTATCACAGTCACAGTATTGACATGATTCAATGTAATAAAAACATTACATAAAGTAATTCACTATACGACTCGAGCTCTTAAACCATCACTTTGTTACAGCACAGCTTAAACGCTAATCAGTATTCAGGACCACTATCAGTTTCACAATTTACAGTAATATACAGAAAGAACAACAGTAAGCACACCATGCTAAACAAACACATTTTACTGGCATGGACAACAAGTGAAACACATCAAAACTGTAAAAACTGTAAAAGCTTCATTTGAAAGAAGAAGCATTGAGTTACATAGAAGATGAGACAGTATAACTCAAAACAGCAAAAGTTAATTAAAAAAAGACAACTTTAAAGTTAATGTAAAACAGGACAAACGCATACTACTTTATCTAGGAAGTACAGAAAGAAGGCTTCACGTTTTGATTTCTCTAAACAGATTTCAGCCAAGCATGAGTTTCAGCTTGTGGTTTAAGGTTGGATTACAGCAGAGCTGATGCTACAGCCTGCAGCACATCCACACTCAGCACAGTCCTCCATCCTCACACTGCTGTTACTGCAAAACTACACACAAACATCTGCCACCAAATAATACAGACTCTGTCATTTAATTCACTCTCATCACGGTGGCTCTTTAACATAAACATGTTGGGACAAGAATTAAGTTTTAACATGGTTTGTGAGCTGTAAACTGTTTGAGGAGGTGACAGTGAGGTAGCTGTAGCTCCAGTAGACGGTTGCATCAGTTCTCAGACACGGACTGACGCTGCATCTCCATACACTCCTTCAGTTTATCCTCAGTCAGAGTCAGTCGCTGCTCCAGAATGGCCACCGTCTACAAAACAAGAACAGAACAGTCATGAGATTGATTAACAGTGTCACTTTCAGTCAATGTTAAAAAAAAAAAAAAATGTAACTACGAGTTGGTGTATGAACCTGTACAATTTGTTGTGTATGAAAACAAGATTTTTTAGAAAAAGGCATGACCTAACCCTCAGTGTGGCATAAGAGATCTTGCAACTGGTCACGAATGATCATACGAATGAGATGCATTTTAGCAGTAAAGTTCTGGAAAGCGATTTTGTGCCTCTCTTCGGTTTCTGTGGTACCATCTCTGTGCTGGAAGAGCATTGCAGTAGTCCAGTCTAGAAATAACCAGGTCCTGGAAGAGGAGTTGGGCGGTCTGCTCAGTTAGGAAGGATATTCCTGATGTTGTGCAGTGCAAATTTATATGCTGGTCAGCATAGATTAGCCCATCATTTCTGGCTGTTGAAGATTCTAGCTGGATGATGACATTGTGCTGTACAGTTGGATATGCTTGGAAGACTAAAGTTCTGTCTCCGCAAGATAGAGTTGCAGGTGATGACAGGTTTCATGTATGCCAAGATGTCTGCCAGGCAGTCCGAGAGCT
This sequence comes from Sinocyclocheilus anshuiensis, assembly GCF_001515605.1. Classification (NCBI taxonomy): domain Eukaryota; kingdom Metazoa; phylum Chordata; class Actinopteri; order Cypriniformes; family Cyprinidae; genus Sinocyclocheilus; species Sinocyclocheilus anshuiensis. The sequence continues at coordinate 843,208 of NW_015544236.1, forward strand.
ACTGTGAGACCATCTGGCTGAAAAGAAAGATAAAAATTTGTGTCATCAACATAGCAGTGGTAGGAGAAACCATGTGCCTGTATGATGGGTCCCAGTGATGTAGTGTATATGGAGAAGAGGAGGGGTCCTAGAACAGATCCTTGATGAACCCCCCTGACCAGATGATGTGCTTTCGACTCTCTCTCTCTCTCTCTCTCTCTCTCTCTCTCTCTCTCTCTCCTCCAGGCAACCCTGAAGGACCTACTTGTGAGATAAGATTCAAACCAGAGAAGTGGAGTTCCTGTGATGCCCAGTGGTGATCAGAAGTTGGACAGAAGGATCTGATGGTAAACGATGATTTGGAATCAGGTTTAACAAGCCAAGGGGGTTCAGTGACTGAGAGCAAGGAAGTCTCAGTTGTGAGTGACCGCTTAAATCCTGATTGATTGTTGCCCAGCAGGTTGTTTTGTGAAAGGAAAGATGATTCCTAGTGGAAAACATCTCATTCAGATGTTTGAATGAGAAGAGAAAGAATTTCCGTAAAGTCAAGTGAAGAGTAGGTCAAGCAGTAGGGTTACCCAAGCCTGCTTGAATGCAGTACTGCATTTTACCTTATTTAAAGGGGCATAACATTTTTTTAGTTACTGTTATATTCAATTATTATCAAAAATGCCATTAGGTGGTAATTTAACACTCTGAACATCTGACTGACACACTGCCAAAACACTGATTTTCTTTACATATGTTGTTTCATGAACAATCCATGCTGAAGTATGCAAAACAAATATATAATCCCATGAACAGGCCATTCGTTAAAATGTGTTGTTACAGTAAGAGTGTTTACAATTCATCCTGTTCTGGCCTGTACTGGGCGCCAGTTTGGGAAAAAGTGTAAAGGACAAGCGAAGTCGTTGACGTGTTGCTCTGGAGGCGGTCTTGTGCTGACACATTCTGCAGTGTGACATCATAACGTGGGGAGGCACAGAGCGAGTCGTTTTTGCTGCTGGATTCAATAAATGAGGAGGAGGGTTTGAGTTCCAAAGCATACTGTATAGTATGTTTTCATAGTATAATAAACTCTTACTTTCAAACAAGCAAACAAAATCTAATGCTTTAAACAGGCTAAGTGATGAGGAATCAAATATGCCTTGATAACGTCATATGCAAAGATGACAGCAAATCATAACAATGGGTATTTACAGTTTCTTAAAGGGCAAGAAGCCCTAAAATATATGTAATAAAAAATGCATGATGTGTCCATGATAGTGTGAGAAGCTAAAGTTTCAAAGCATCTCAGTACTGAGCTACTCAGATCGATTATGACCGCATGGAAAAGGAACAGAGTGAAGAACCATAAGGAAGCAAAATAAAGGACGAAGAAAAAGTGAGGGAGGGAAAGACATTCAGATTCAAGCGTGGGAGGGAGTCATAATCCGTCGTCACAAGAATGCATGAATGGCATCTATTTTGGCCGGCCCCAAACAGATGTGCCGTTCTCCTCGTAGACAAACCCGTTGATTATGCGGGTGGAATACGAGCCACCTCGTTCATGGCATGAGGCAGAAACCGAACACCACATCCTCTATGTGGGGCGGAAGCACAGACGGACCCCTCAAGAAAGCGGCCTTCTCTGAGCGCGGCTGGAGAGGAGGTGAGGAATGGAGGCAGGGTGTCTCGTGCCAGGGTCAGCATGGCGTAGTGTGCTCATGGAGAGGAACACACTGACCTTAATGTAGTCTGGGGGCTGGGCCATTCACAACAGCACATGTGCAGTAGGAGCACTGAGAGAGAGCGTGTCCTCGAAACAAGCTCCCCGGGAGAGATGAACAACTACCGCTCATGCGTCGCTTTCCTTACACTCAGTCCAAGATAGAAAGCTGGCAGCTCTTGAGAGGATATTACATTAAAGAAACCATTTGTCACAACTGATTTTAATTTAATGCCATCCAAACCTCATTATCAGTGCTATAACCTTGATATTCTAAAATATTCTTTCTCCCCCAAAAAATACACTCTAGGCCCAAATGAAAAAAAAACGGTTTAAAAATAGCCGCTTTTCCACTATCAGGCCAGTGTAAGACACGGATAATAGCAGGTCAGACGGGGCATACAGCCTCGGACTTTGAGCCCTGGGGTCAAGAATCAAGCTGTGTTTCACTGTCTGGCCAGCAGCCTCAGAATGCTACTCTAAAACCTGTCCATAACACGCCTCCATAGGACAACCTCACACAACCCCACCATCACACCAGTGAGGGTAAGATGAGTAGATAAAGACCTAACGCTCCAGCATTGATATCAGACTAATGATAAAACCTTACAGTGACAGTAATCTGTTAATTTGTGTCAGTAGTGCACATCAAACATGCTTAATAAAACTGATATTTCTCATTTTCACATAAAAAGAGAACACACAGGAATGCACAAAACAAATCCATTAGGACTTTTAGGTCCATAGGCATATACACATCTTTCCTATCTCACTATACTGTTATCCTTTCAGCCAGAGCGACAGAGGGAGCTCACGGACAGAAAACCGGAGTTATGATGTAATTTATTAAATATGCAGATGCAGGAGTTTGGTATCAACAAAGTCATAGAGAAGAGACAAAAGAAATATGAGAGCAAATAAATACAGGATTATAATCATATTAGCTTGTTTTTAATATGAAGTACTTTAAGCAAAATGTGGATTCATTATAGCAATGGTTAACACATGCAACTTTTAGCATCGCATGTAAATCTATAAATAATATATTTCTGTCTCATATGGTTATAAGATTCCCCCGGATTGCAAATGTAAGTTATTTCTGACACTCGCTGGTGTCTGACAGTGAGTTTTGAATGTTGATGTTAGCTGGTGGCCTGATATAAAAACATGACATAAGTAGCGGTTCTTGTTGTCTCCAGACTCAGATAAACTTTGTTCATGACCACTCCTCAGGCCCCAGTTGGCCTGCTTTGGACCAAGGAAATCAGCCAGCCAAAAACCCCTGGCTGTTGGCCCCAAGGAAGCCCCAACGAGGCGTGATCAAGCCCCTGAAGTGACAGTGGAGATGCCTGGTCCTGGCACACACTGGTAAGCTTGCTTTTGGCTCAATTTTGGAAATGTGGCTAATCAGGAGTGTTTCTTATGCCGAGTTCACACTGCACGATTTTAGCCCGATTTTTCACTCACCGACAGTTTTTGCGAAATCGCCGACAAATGCCCAAAATCGGAGGCAAATCGATGCTCGTTCACGCGAGTGACAATCACGCAGTGTGAATTATCAAAGACGCGATCTGAGGGAATCGCCAACACGTCGCCGACGCCCGCGAAATATTTGGCATGCTAAATATCTGGAGCTGTCGGCGATTCACAATCACGCAGTGTTCACAGTGTGAATTATCAAAGATGCGATCTGAGGGAATCGCCAACACGTCGCCGACGCCCGTGAAATATTTGGCATGCTAAATATCTGGAGCTGTCGGCGATTCACAACCACACTGTGTGCAATGATTTCTGACTGAAAAACACATCGGCAATGACTTACAGCCAATGAGAGAACAAGATACAGGGCAGAGGGGAGTTCGGGGAGGAGTTATATGAAACGTAGTTTGCGGACCAGTGTTGCCGCCGGTTATTTTTTATGTCAGCAGGTTCAAGCGACCCCAATAACGTGATATTTAGGCCCTGGAATGTGAATTGTACCAGGAGAACCCCGCCAAAAAAATGTGTATTTTACCCCCGAACGCAATTTTTACTGGGGGACCCCCTCGAAAGCAATTGGGTTATTTTCAGGCTAGTTTTGAGTAGTAAATAGGAGGGTTTTGTAGCGAAAACCTGGCAACCCTGCACCAGACAGAGCTGTCGGCGATTCTTCCTATTGTAAAGTCATGCAGTGCGTAACCTCCTGTCGTCGTTCCATCGTGCAGTGTGAACACAGCAGCAACTGAATGCTACCCCAGATAGTCGTTCAGTGTGAAACCAACAGTGATGCGACGTCTTTGAAAATCATGCAGTGTGAACTCGGCATTACGGACATGTAAAGTCTAAGTGTAGCCTAAAATTAACCCTTAAAAGTAGCATCTCTAAGCTCATCCGCCTTAAACGCCTAAAACAAAAAGTTAACAAAACATCCAGATCAATGTGGCCACATGCTCAAGTAACACATCCTTCTAAATCAGTGGCATTATTGTGACATTGTGCCATCTTCTGCTCTCTTGGAATAATTTTTAATAACACACTGGGAACTGATCACTATCCTTGGGTCACAGTGTTTGATGGGATTGAGCTCTGGACTCTGTTCAGCCAAATGAAGCTCTTTCACACCCACCTTGACAAACCATTTCTTTATGAGCTTCCTGTTATGCCTGGGAGCACTGTCGTAATGAACCAGGAAAGGGCCGTCCTCAAACTGTCGCCACTCATTTACAAAGCACAGCATTGTCTAGAATGTCGTGAAAAACAGTCACATTCCATTATTATTCTGGGCCAATCATTGGCAAGATGCTTTCGGGCAGGTAGTGTTCTTCTTGGCACCCTCCAAAACCAGATTTGTCCGTCAGACTGCCAGATGGTAAAGTGTGATTCATCACTCTAAAAAACGTGTTCGCACAGCTTCAGAGAGCAACGGCAGTGAGCTTTACACTACTCCAGCAAACACTCAACACTGTGCATGCTGATCTCACGACCACGGACACGACTTCGTGAAGCTCCAGACAAACACATTGTGTTGACAGCGCTTCCTGAGGCAGACTGGATCTCCGCATTGAGTGCTGCAACCAAGGACAGCTGATGTTTTGACCGTCTGACTGTACATAGCGGTTGCTCCAAGACATTTACATTTAGCAACAACATCAATCTGCTGACCACTCGATCAGTGCAGACATCTCATGCACAGTCTTGGCATCCACAGTGCCAAGATGAGTGATATTTTAGTGTACCTGTCTGAAAGGACAGCTGTAAAAAAGAAGACTGAAATGAGAATTACAATCAGAGTGGTGGTACAAAAGAAATTCAAGGGTTTGGGTGTCCTAGTGGGCAATGTTGGTTTAATCATACAGAAGTAGAAGCCAAACCAACCAGACACTGCCTAGAAAAGACCAACCACTGAAACTCTCTGCACAAACAAAGGAGCACTTGTTAGTGAAACTACAGAGAGGCCAGTGATCACTTTGAAGGAGTTGCAGAGTTGAGCCGCAGAGAATGAAGGTGAATCAGTCAACCACATCAAGAGCTCTGGAGAACACAGAGGCACAGAAGAAGCTATTACTCAAACAGACCATCAGCAGATCCCCCACACTGCAGTTAAGATGGTAATGGCAGAGCATCGCTCAAGTACCTTTGAAATACAAAACGGGAAATAAACAATTGCATCGGAATGTTGCAAAATGGAAACACGTCTATGGGAAATCTTATACAGCTTGAGAGGCAGATGAAGACAAATCCACATAAGAGGTCCTGGTGAAACCACCACTATAGAATATATGAAGACGTTTCAAAGCAGGTTTGATCTGGGGTAGACCATTCAAGAGCACTTTGAACCACAGAATAATGGGTTTGGGACATACAAGGCAACAGAAACACGAACCCCAACATTCTTGTTTGTTTTATACAATCGAACTACTGAATTTTAATTCTGCTACATTTCTGAGAAGCTGTCATCCAGTGAAAGATCTGACTGCAGATTGAAGGCTTTGGCCTGTTTTTATTCAGTTTGAACCAGTACGAGGCAAATCCCTGGAATGCTAATTACGGCTGGAGAGTTATTTCTGATCATTCTTCCACAGCGCTCTTGTGTTCAGTGTCTTCCCTCTATCCGTGTTTGAGCACATCACTCCTCCTGCAAGGACGTGCTTGATGTTGGGCTCCGGGTGAGCGCAACCCAAGGATGACCCCCAGAGTGCATGCGGTTCAGAATGTGGGCGAGATGGGCTGATGCTCAGTAAACAGGCTTCCTGAGCCGCCCCCTGAGGCCTGGGAGGCAGAGCTCGATAGCATCTGCTGGTATTTCATGCTGGAGGGAATGGGTTTTGCATTTCCTTCCTCTGCAAGTGTGCTTTTCCGATCAATACGAGCAAGAGCCTATCGGCTCCTCTGAAAACACTGGGTAGCAGTATACTCTGGTGAAGGTCACTGGAGTTAGCGCAGGTAAAATCGTGATGATAATACACTACACGAGACGCATGCTGTTTACAGGAGCCGTATTGAATATGATGCCACTACTCTGTGTGCGTGTGTGAGCTTTGAATTTATTCCTTTTTTGGTTGACAGTCTTGTTGAATAGGACAAGTATCTTATTGTATTTGTCCTAACCGGCATCTGCTACTCAGAAATTCCCTGCTGCTTCGTCACAGATCTACAAATGTAAAAAACAGGCTCTATGACCCTTGTGTAAACCAGGTTTTGTTTGCAGTTTTTTTTTTTTTATTACATTTTTTGAAATGCACGTAATATAGGCAATTAATGCAATTTGCATAAAGTTCAGATGGATATAATTTTACAAACAAGGTTATCTACCACATCCCAGAATTCAGTTACAGAAAATGGTTTCATGTTAATAGAAGCAGAGGAAAACAGCAAATGCCTTTTTCATGTGCCCTGTAAACCCGCATTATAGGCCCATTAAACCCTCTCCAGGTTTGATCCAGCTCTATTTTTGTTTCTCAATTGCCCACATACCCCAGCTGTGGTTTTTTAATTCTAAAAGGAGTTGTGGATATTAAACTACACCCGCTGAGTGATAGTAATGATGTTTGGGCTGTAATACACTGAATGTTACTAACATCTGCAATTTGCAGTGTGTGTACGGCTGATTCGGGGAGTGTGTAAAAGTGTGTATCTTAGCACATTCCCCCGTTTCAGGTTCAGAAGTGAATTATTCATTGGGTCCTTCCAGCAACTGGATCCAGCGTTTTCTTCTTGACAGCACCTGCCATGTGCATCAGATGTGCCACATTATCCAGTGCACTCCCAAGATTTAGATCTCTTTAGAATTAACATTATGATCAAATGATGGCCAGGAAGATATTGAATGTCATCTGGATGTGCATTTTATGCAAACATCGGATGCTGGACTGCAGGGTCAAAATTACATGATTTTGCATCTTTAAACAATGTAAAAACAACACTGACAGCCTTCCCTTGAACAGCAGAACAACTGAAATGCGTGCATATCAGGGTTCTATCATCCATTTATTAATTATATTTTTTATCATCCACTTATAATGTAGTTGAAATAATTCTGTGCAAAGATAGTCACATTTTACATTTTAGTTTTTAATAACCATTTTGCAGCCATTCTCTGACCTTCAACATTAAGTCCAGAACAGACACACTGGCCTGTGCAGCGTCAGACAAACAGGAAAAGTCATTTCAGAGGCAGAGTAAACTCTTTGATTAAAGACTGTCTTGAGAATAACGTGCACCGGTATATACACTGATTTATATACACACTACCATTCAAAAGTTTGTGGCAAGTATAGTCTTTTTAAGAAATTAATGATTTTATTCAGCAAGGATGCATCAAATTGATAAAGTGATTGGAAAGCCCTTTAAAATGTTTAAAAGATTTCAATTTTAAATAAACGCTGATCTTTTTAACGCAAATAATATTGAAAAATAAAACGTATCATGGTTTCCACAAAAATATTGGGCAGCGCAACTGTTTTCAACATTGATAATAATCAGAACTGTTTCTTGAGCAGCAAATCAGCATATTAGAATGATTTCTGAAGATCATGTGACACTGAAGACTGGAGTAATGATGCTGAAAATACAACTGCGCATCACAGAAATACATTACAGTTTAACAGATATTCACACAGAAAACAGCTATTTTAAATTGCAATAATATTTTACAATATTACTGTTTTTTATTGTATTTCTGATCAAATAAATGCAGTCTTAGTGAGCAGGAGAGACTTCTTTAAAACGCATTAAAAAATCTTTTGAGTTTGACAATGGTAGTGTACACATATATACCAAGTTATACAGCGGACAATGCTGATAACTTCCTCTCTAGTTGAGGTCGCTTGGAAGAGATCTAATTTAACTGGATGATGATGAATCAAAGCCGTATCCTGGCTAAGTTTCACCAGCTTTAGTGAAGCTGCAGGCCAAGGCAGACGCCGGTATTTGCATGAAGGTAAAGGTTAGCATTCCCTGCATGGAGAATGTGAATCTGGAATATGGATAAATGCTCCCAGATGATGAGAAGCCCCCTCTGAGGCCCAAGCGTTTTCCACATGCCAGAGGAACAGCATTAGGAAAGAAGGTGGTGTTCTTCTGCAATGGAAACTAGCTGTTGCTGCCTAATAACTGCAGCATGAAGTCCTTTTCTCTCCACTATCACACAGAATAGGGGCAGGTCAGGTGAAACTGCGGAGCGGAGCAGCTCAGAAACATTAGCCTTCACGTTCCCAGCCAAAGATGAGTCAGAAAACGGCTAATGATATGTAAAATGATAACATCAGACAGTCAGCAGACCTCCAGGATCTATTCACCTTCCTCATTAAGCCATTAAAATGTGTTTAAACGAGACTCCTCAAAGCAAATAACGCACCATTTGTAGATATTTGTGGTAGGGCTGTCGATTTAATGTGTTTATTTGGTGCAATTAAGTATGGGAAAAATAATGATTAAGGCATCTTACGCAGCGGCCCGTCATCTTACATTAATGTTTCAGTTTCTGATGAATATGATGTAGGAGTCTATTACAATGCAGTTATATGAGCCTCAAACTCAAGATATCAGGGCAACAATCAAAACCTCTTATATTTATATCATGCATAAATAGTGCTGTTTTCCCCAATATCTGCACGAGTACAAATGTGATATTGATTTTATACAACAGTTCAATAAACAGCAAGTTAATAACGTGTTACATTTTAGACACAATATTGTCAATGTTGTCTGTTTTGATCAGTTTCACGAATGAAAATAGCTCCAGTCAAAGCTACAGCAGAACTGTTGTGCATCTCTCATCAGCGGTGATTCATTCGTTGAATGAATCCAGTTTTGAATTAATCTCTTGAACGGGTTCCTGGACGTTACAGACATATATACGCTACATGATTTGTGGGGAATGAAGGCTCTATACATGTTTTGTCAGCAGTATCTGTGAGATTCTGTCAATGTGCCTCAAGGACGTTATTACTGAAAACACATTGACAGCAGCCAGGTCTTGACTTATATTAACACTGTTAACACTAGTTAAGTTCACGAGAGTGTTCACGAAGCACAAACAAGTGATTATTTCGACCCTTTGCCCAACGGGGATGGGGGTGGAAGGGCAATATGATGAACTGATCAAAAAGTAGGCTACTGTTCACATGCGTTTTACTACTATATAGTATAGTAATATAGTAATAATTTAGTACTTTCTCCTGTTTATTGTTGGTTTCCTCTTTTCTGATAATTTGGAATGAGGATAAAAAGACAAAAAAACAACAAAAAAACATGCAAATAAGTTCAAACATCAATTCAATATCGATTATTTCCTGAATATTATTCAAGAATTATGACATTCAAGAGGGCCGCCCCCTGATGACGTCATAATATGCCAATTAGACGAGTATATTTACACCCCACATAAACTTTCGGTCATGCCCAACATTTTTCTAATTTACATTAGATCTCTATCTTTAAGCCCTTTCAAGCCACAAGCTTTTGAAATCTTGATGTCAAAATCCAGCATTTTTCCAAAAAAAACCTGGCGCCTAAAGGGTTAACTACATAGATTTCTTTTGTTATTTTAGTTTTATGGAGGTCACATGAATAATCCGACACTTTTTACAATCCATCCATCATTTGTTTTTGCTACTTTCCAAATGTCGTTTATGAACGTTTTATTTTACTTTTGTCCCAGACACTTACAGCAGTGGCTGCTGTTTATTCAGGGTTTAGTTGTGCTGTGTTGAGCGGTACTTGAAAGCTCTTCCCAGGGGTCATGGCCGTATGTACATATATAGTGAAGCACGCAGGAGCAGGTGCATTCACACTGATTATTCCTCTGATTTAGTGTACGGTGAGCTGATGAACTGAAAGGACGCTAATGCTGCTTTAGGAGCGCAGCAGGACAGACATTCACAAGACGGGAACAGAAAAACAGGCTTCATGCTTTCAGCTGTACTTTCACACTTGATTTCCTTCATTAAAAGCTCCTTCATACATGTATAATTAGAAATCATCAGAGCCAATTACTCTACACATGCTCTTAACGGCCGAGACTGATCTGATCCCAAACATATAATCACTGATGAAAGTAGATATGAAATTGATACAGTATGATGGGAATCCTGATGTGCACAAGCTGTATTACATGTAGGTAGATCTGAACCAAAGTAAATGTTTTTTTCATTCACACTTTATTTTAAGGTCCAGTTCTCACCGTTAACAAACCATTAACTATGACTTTTGCCTCAATAAACTCCTAATTAGCTGCTTATTAGTAAGGTAGTTAAGTTTAGGAATTGAGCAGGATTAGGGATGTAGAATATGCTCATGCAGAATATGTACTTTATAAGCACTAATAAACAGCTAATATGTTATTAATAGGCATGCTAATAAGCAACTTGTTAATAGTGAGAATTGGTCCCTATTAGGGCTGTCAGTTTAACGAGTTAACTTAATTAATTAGTTATATAGTTAAAAAATATTTTAACGCAGTTAACGCACTGGCCCCGCCCCCAGACCTGTACGTCATCTTATTAGTTGACAGTTGACAAATATGATGCAGGACAACAACTCCATAAATGCAGTTATGCCATAAAATACAAGATATTGGGGCAAAAAATGCCCTGTATGAATTTTTGTCTCATATATATACCACATGATAAGCGATATCACACCAGCAGCGAGAGCAATATCACACGAGTGCTGTTTTTGTCACGAAGAACACGAGTGCAAATGTGATTTTATACAACAATTCAGTAAATAATAAATTAATATTGTGTTATGTTTTTAAACACAATATTGTGTGTTTTTGTTCAATTTTGCCAGCGAAAATATTACCTATAAAGCCACAGCAGAATTGTTGTGCATCTGTGAGCAACACAGCGGTGTTTAATTTCTGAATGAATCTGTGGTTTTGAACGAATCATGTGAACCAATGATTCAAATAGAGAGCCGTTTACTGAATTCCTGAATGAATCAGGCATTTGAATGAATCGTGTGAATCAATGATTCAAAGAGAGAGCCGTTTACTGAATTCCTGAATGAATCAGGCGTTTGAACGAATCGTGTGAATCAATGATTCAAAGAGAGAGCCGTTTACTGAATTCCTGAATGAATCAGGCGTTTGAACGAATCGTGTGAATCAATGATTCAAAGAGAGAGCCGTTTACTGAATTCCTGAATGAATCAGGCGTTTGAACGAAGTTTCTTCTTTAGAGTATCATTTCATTTATAAAAATAAATAAAAATAAAAAACATTAAAGGTAAAGTTCACCAAAAATAAATCAATAAATTCTGTCATCATTTACTCACCCTCATGTTGTTTCAAACCTGAATGATTTGCTTTCTTTTGCACAACATAAAAGAAGGTATTTTGAATAGCCTACTGTTGGTAACTAAGCTGTTTTAGTCACTAGTGACTTTCATTGCATGAACATAAAATACTGAGATGTTTCTCGAATTATCTTCTTTTATGTTCCATACTTTATGTTAGGCCATTGTAGCCTAAACATTTAACAAAATAATAGCTTTAAATTATCTTTTGGGGGTATTTTCCCAGCCAAATTTAGTTTGCGATTAATTAGATTAATTAATTGCAGCACCCTGTAATTAATTAGATTAAAAATTTTAATCGACTGACAGCCCTAGTCCCTATACTAAAGTGTTACCGTTTTTTTCTTATTACATAGATGTCAGTTATATGAGCAAACAGTCAGTAATTAAACTGCTATAAATCTCAAAGTTCACACACATGTAAATTTCACTGAGTGAGTCAGATGGTAATTCAGTAAGTTATTGATAGCCATGACTTGTTAAATCTGGCTCTGCCGGATTCAGTGGAGAACTCTTTCAAATGATTCAAAACAAGAGTAACTTCATCAGTTGATTAACAGAGCCGGCTCATATGCAGTGTATTTGTTTTTGTGTGTGGCTAGTGAAGAGGTCAGCAGAAAGACATCTTGTCTTTGTATTATTCCTCACACAAATAACTGTATCAGTTTTCCCCCGTCTCTTTCCTCCTCACCCAGAGGAGCACTTCAGCTGCCTTAGGAGTTCATACACAATGGTTTTTATTTTATATATTAACTAACAGAGACAGAAAAGAGAGGAACACACAATTACTAGGAAGCCTAAATACTTGCTGCAGTTGTGTTTGACTCCTCTAAATTGTATTCATTAACTGTTAATTAATTATATAAACATATTTACTGATTATTTCATTTATGGATTATTTACAGATTATTATTTACTGATTATTACACTCAAATGAGTGTCTGAGCTGATTTAACTGAGAGACACTTGCACTGACTGATCTTAAAATGTGTCAGTTCCATTGTTTTGCCTCAAGACGCACAATAGTGATGTTTTTTTTCTAAGGCATGTTCATAAAAGCTACTTAAATGATCTAACTGAACTATGGCCTAGCCTAAACCCTGTCTGTGAAACCAGGCCTAAATTTTGCAACCTGATTCATGTATTCATTTATTACAGGTGCTCTGAACAAAACTTCAGCGCATGCACCACATTTAGAAACAGAGAAAGTCACCATGATAATGTCACCGGAGCTAAGAAAGCTGACACATGATGAACCTCATTAGCAAATATTCAGTCTCATTCACCGAGACGTATTACTGAAATAAACAGAGACATATTCGTAACAATGTACGCAAACACATGCATCACAGTACTGTGCATGTCTCTTTGAATCCAAGCTGAGGAAACAGTCAGATTCGAACATTTACATCCTTCTCTTTTCCTACTGATGGGGTTATTTCCAGTCTACACCACCCCCATCAATCTGATCCAAATTTCATTCAGATCCAACTCATTTGGATCGGCTGAGGTGTTTACATGAAGTCTTTTCAGTCTAAATGAGCCATCAGTCTGCTTAGGTTACATTCTGTGGCCCAAATCCGATATTTTTTGCTCACATGTGACTCAGATCTGTTTTTGTCATGACAGTGTGAACAGCATAAACACCACATGCAATCTGATCTTTTCAATTCAGACCAAAAAAATGTGACTCGTGAGCAAAAAAATATCGGATTTGGGCCACATTGGCCTGCAGTGTGAACATAGCCCCTGTATGTATCGTACTTTTGCGCATACAGTTCAGTTCAGAACCATGATCTGTTCACACTGTAAATCTAATATTGGCCACATTTAAAACAACAATGTGAACAGCTATACAAAAAAAATCGGAATTGAGCACTAAGGCTGACAGTGTGAATGTAGGAAAAGAGGATGTGTGTGCATTAGTGCTGTCAAAATTAGCACGTTAACGCAGGCGATTCATTTTTCCAGTTTAACGCGTTCAAAATATTTAACGCAATTAATGCAGGGGCGGGGCTAGGTTTGGCCACCCCACTCACAACTGCTAAAGTATTATGTTTATTCAGACCGGGTGTGCCTCACACTTCATGAAAAGTGAAGCTGCGGGCTCTTTGATCGCCCCCTGGTGGCTGGCTGCAATCATCCCGCTGATATATGTTCAAATGTTAGTTTTTGTGATAAATTTGATTTTAGCTAGTCATTTGATGCTATAAAAACGGGGCATGTCGTTAATGTTGATTGGGTCTGCGGGAGTTTGGGCGGGAGTTTGATACCGCGGCTCCACCTTACAACACTACTGCGCAGACTCTGGCTCCAAACAAATCTCTACTGCGCAGACTCAGGCTCCAAACAAATCTCTACTGCGCAGACTCGGTAATGTAATTTACTCAAGATGGCAGCGGCCATACTGAGATGCTTTGGCTTCACTTTTCTATAGTGAAAGGAATAGGAGACGCGTCGTCCATCTTTTTTTACAGTCTATGATACGGAAGTAAAATGACCTTTAAAGGTGCTGTGTGTAGATTTTAGCGGCATCTAGTGGTGATGTTGCGAATTGCAACAACCGGATTAGCCCCTACCCTCGCCTCTTCCCTTGAGAAGCTACAGCTGCCGACTCAGGGCAAAGATGTCGTCATCTGAGAGTTCTGTTTTTTTCAGTTTTAATTTTTCTGGACTCCTTTTTAATTGTTAAATTACATTTTATTAATCAAAAAATTGTCCTTCGCTTTTCTATAGTGGAAGGAAGTGGAGACGCATCGTCCATCTTACATTTTTACAGTCTATGATTCAGACGCAGAACGTCTTTACGAGCACATCAAACAGGAAACTTTTCAGACGCGCACTCTTCACCTCAGCGCCAGGCACGATTCAAACGAGTGTGGAAACGGTACCAGTGACGAGGAGCTTCAGTAGAACAACAGTGAACTGCGGTCAGATGAGATGTTGTCAGGACATATGTCAGTAAAAACGAATCTTCTAGTCCTGTCAGTCATTATACTGTGCTCTTCAAATGCACGCACAAATGTGGCGGCGCACGCTGTATTAGGTTATATTAAAGCGCTGTATCATATTCAAACTGTATTGAAACTACGAGTATGCAATGTCATAATTATGTCGTCAGTTAAGTCATGAAGTTACAAAAAAAGGCAATTGAAGCTTGCCTTAAAACTGTGCATGCAAGTAGTTATTATTTATGAGTCACGTTTTAAAGCAGTATCAGATCTGTGCAGTATCAGTCAAGTTCAGCAGCGATAGCTCTTAAAGTAGCAGCAAAAATATCCTAATAATCAACTGCTGTGATGTCTGTCAATCAAAGAACAAAATAAAAAGGAGGAAATCAATAACTTCTGTAGTTGTAAGCTTTATCTCAATTTAACTTAGCATTTAGTGTTAAAAGTGATTTTTTTTTAAGTCTAATAAATGTTAAATTGATAGCTGTAATGTTATACTGTAATGTTGAATGGATAGTCAATGGTTAAATATTTTAAAAAACATTATAGAGACATCAGCTGGTTTCAGTGATACTTGCCTTCAGTCATAAAAAAGACGGCATTAAACAAATATTAAAAATATACATTGTTGTTTTTCCATTAATTTGAAGATTGAATGTGAAATTATTACAATATAAAAGTATAATTAAAAACTGTAACGTTAGGTGGGATTAATTGCAATTAATTTCAGAAAACATGTGCGATTAGTTATTTTATTTAGTCGATTGCCAGCACTAGTGTGCATGTAAAGATGTGTTACCTGTGTGAGCACGTCCAGCTGTCCTACGATGTGCTGGAGGGTGCTGGCGAGCGCAGCGGGAACACTGTCCGGCTGACCGGCTCCAGGGCTGACCGGAGCGGTGCTGCTGCTCTTCTGTGAGGACACACCGCCGGCTCTGGACTCCTGCGGGAGCGATGGGAAACCGTGAGCGTCACTGAGGACTACCAACACCCGACTGAAAGAGTGTTATGCCAGGCAAACTCAAGATAGCGACAGATCTTTCCTTCTGTATTGTGACGTGCATCTGAGCGTAACAGGTTAATGAAGTAGAGCTCTATGATTTCTGTGATGCGGAAAATGCGGATGGAATCGCGGAATCAGTCATAAAAATGGAATTTACTGTATAATGCAGAATGTCACGGAATTTGTCAAAGTTTGGATGAATTAATCAAAAGTAGGTCATTACACTTAGATGAAATCGCGATATGGACTAGTATCTAAATATTAAGCTGCAAAAAGACTATTTAAATACGAATCCTGTGTTCTGCGTGTCTCTGTGTGAATGAATGGCGCAGACGCGTGGTTTCGTTTACTACACACATACTGAAGAGCGGACGCTCGCGGTAATTTCAGCATCTGTCGTCTCACTAAATGAGGAACAACATCTCCATTACTGCTCTGAGAGTCACTTCATGATCACTTTACCATTTCATTTGAGTAAAACTAGATATTCACGGCAACCTGTCAAAATAAAAGTACGGTATAACTTGAAGACATAATTGTGGCAGAAATATATTAGGCTACTATTGTTCAGCAGAATGTATGTAATACTACTACTATTACTAAAATTATTACAACTTTATTTTTATAAGGAATAATCACACAATATTTCGTTCATGTTTTAATTTTAATAGTAAATCCCATTTGTTTGCCAAGAAATAAAGTTTAAATTTCATTTGATTAAAGGATAAATTAAATGAATGTTTTATGCCTTCCTGTGATGACCGGTTAAATTTAAATACAAAACACACAATTTCTTAGGGATATTGAAAAAATTAATTTTAATAAACTAAGTTATTGTCTGCATTAAAATTAAACATGCTTGAACAGAATTGGGTAACAATAAAACAGAAGGGGAGGAAAAAAATAAAACATTACAGAGGGCTGTAAACAACTTTTTGTTAAACTTCAAGGTTCATGACTTTAATTTAACTAGACATGCTTTTTAATTCATAACATTAAATCTAACAATTAAAAAAGAGTCCAGAGAGAAAAAAAAAAAAAACGAATCTAGAAAAATTAAAACGGGAAAAAAACGGAATTTGGAAAAAAATAAAATGGAATTTGAGAAAAATAAAACAGATTTCATAGGGCCCTATTGAAGCAAAAAATGTAGAGTGGCTGTTTGATGCTTCAGTTGTTGATTGGATGACTGTATGTGGGCGTGGCTCAAACGTGTATGCAGATGAGCATCAGCTCTGCAGGGGCGGAGTTTAAGAGCACTAAATGATTGAAGAAATCCTGCATACGTCACAGAGAGAAGACTGACCATTCAACTCAAAGATCCAGTTTTGACATTATAGACATTTTTTAGAAAACAGACGGGTAGCTTTCATTTCATGCCGACTTCAAGGTTTAGTTTACTTAGTGGCCATCTTGACGATGCATATTTAGACATATATACGGATAGCTCCAACCAGAGGAGAAGAGAATCTCCTTATCTGTTTGTCAAAAATGACTTAAAGGGGTCATCGGATGCAAAATGCACTTTTACATGTTGTTTGAACATAAATGTGTGTTGGCAGTGTGTGTACACAACCACCCTATAATGATAAAAATCCACCCAGTGTTTTTTTTTTTTAATCTCTATAAAAAATATCCTTTTTCAAATCAAGCCGTTCTCAGATTCTTGGCTGTGTGACGTCACACAGACCCAGGCCCCTCCCACGACTGTTGATTGACACTGGTGTTTAATCACAGCTCCGCCCTGAGTGAGCTGTCATCAGTCCACCATTGTTTCACTGCCGGAGCAGATGTAGACAAGAATGGCTCCTAAGAGATTGAGGTGTTCTGTTGTTGGATGTAATAATGAACATAGCAGTCGTCATTTACTCCCGACATCTGAGCCGCTGAAGACACAGTGGATTACGTTTGTTTTTGAAGGGAATGCGCCACCAATCTGCCTAAATGCGTCTATGTTCGCACTAATCATTCGTGATCCAGCTTCACCTACAGAAGTGAGTATAAGGGTTTTTAATGAATCTTTGCAAATCGCCTTTCCTAATAATGTGCTAGTTAGCAAGTTCCGCAGCTAAAGTAAACAGTTTCTCAGAGAACGCTCATTAGCATTTAAAGAAACATGCACCGAAACGGCTCGATGTGAACAGAGCTGATTTTGACAGGGTAAAAAGGGTGTTGTTTTACACTACCACTGAGAAATTTTAACAAGTATGTTATAGACTTTTCATTAAGACCCTAAAGAATCATATCAACTTGTGGAAAATGGGCATCCGATGACCCCTTTAAAACATTTTCAGCCCATTTAGTGTGCATGTGCGATTTAGAGTAAACTAATGTGATAAAAAATGACTGGCTCTAATCTCAGCGGTGTGATTATTTTAGTGTTTGATTGACACGTGAGTAGGCGGTCCTTCACTGATGCATTCATGTTCAAGATAAAGTTGAAGTGTTCAGAAGTGTTTCTGATTAGTGTTTCTGATGATAGTTTGAGGAATCATGCAAGCATGTTGCAATAGTTTAATTAAAGTGCTGAGGGGAATGCAAAGGTCAGCTGTTATCTGGTTACAGTATTATGGACACAAACGAGATTAATAGCATACGGGACGGATCGCCACGGGAAGAAAAGAGGACGCGGAAAAGCCATCAACATTACAACAGCTCCATCAATAAAACATATTACACCAATATTAAACCCAAGACGACAATGATTCAAGACACTAATATGTGCTTTTACCACCTCAAATGGTACGTGTCAAGTGTACATTTCGCTCACAGGCGTCGCTTGACGTTTGTGTTTGGGGGAACAAACCAAGCCAGTCGATTTCGCCGGTCAAAATTTTAGACACATTTTAGCATTTCTAGAGTAAACTTACAAATACACACTCGGTGTTTGTACTATGATTACAGCAAGTGTGTGAAGTCGCCATACATTGCAAGTGAATTACTTGTAAAGGTTGCGCTTGTCTATTTTTGCTGCGCTAGCAATAAACGTTGAAAATAAGGCACCATAAACTTCTGAGTTGAAAATATTATTGATTAACAGATTTTTAGTAAAATCTTTCAACAAGCTACGCCCATGATTACACTCATGATTTTCCCTTGTATATAAGACTCAGTAAGTCTGATGGGTGGAGTTTCATGACAGTAATCCACATTAAACCTCTGCATCATCACAATGAACCTGAAAGCACAGCCTCAGAGACTTATGTTTCCAAGCGTTTAACTGTATGTAGTTGTTGCTCAGTGTAATTATTGTTGAGGGTGCTGCTCATTATTGAAAATGAAGGAGCAGAAAGTGTAAAAGCATCTTAAATCAGGAGAACAGATGGTGTGAAATGAGCTCATGACTGACACTGATGGGAGAGAACAAGACTGAGCGAGAGTGAGTCCGGCCTGCTTTGTTCACAGACCCACAATCAACTGTCCAAAACACAAAGGTCAGACATCTGAAGCTTCAGGCAGATTCATCTGTTCAACCTCAACCTATGAAACGTCATTTTATTGGTTTTAGACTCTGAGCAGCCAATATCTCACCGCATAAACACACTGTTGTCTGAGACTATGTCCCCACTGCAAGTGGAGCTCTATGTAATGTAGTCCGGCTCATATTTTAAGATTGGACGGGATCCTCTGGGGAAGCAGCTTTATGCAGAAATCACTGAACAGAAGTAAAGAGAAACAAAATCTGCTATATTGAGTGTCACTCAACTTATCCGTGTTGATGAGCTTCCACTGAGTGATGAAAACTATAGTTTGTTTGGTCACCCATCAGCCTCCTGTGTTGCTGTAAGTAGGGCTCTATGATGTGGAAAACGAGGACAGAATCGTGGAATCCAGTCATAATAAAAACAGAATTTACTGTATAACGTGGAATGCCATGGAATTTGACAAATTTTGAATGAAGAAATCAAAAGTAGGTCAGTACAGTAAAATAAAAACGTGATATGGACTAGTGTCTGTCAATATTAAGCCGCAAAAATAACATTTAAATATGAATTGTGCATGTTCTGCGCGTCTATGTGTGGATTGGTTTCCTTTACTACACACACATACTGAAACACAGTGATCTCAGCCTATGAACACATGAACATAATCTCTAGAACTGCTCTGAGGGTCACTTCATGAGCATTTTACCGTTTCTTTTGAGTAAAACTATTGTCATATCATATACAAACAGAAAAATAAAAGGTCTTCACAGCAACCCATCAAAATAAAATGTACAGATATATATATATATATATATATATTACTTAATGTAGTACTACTACTTATAATACAATTATTATTGAAACATTATTTTTAGATGAATATTTACCAGATTTTTTTTTTTTACCAGAATTTATTTAGCAGAAAAAATTAAATACACAACACAGTATTTCTAGAAGAAACAAAAAATGAAATAATAATAAATTGGTATTTTTTTCTAAAATCAATAAGTTATTAAGACAGGGTTCCCACTCTTTCATGAACACCAGATTCAAGGACTTTTTAAAGCACTATTTATTTAATTTCAAGCACCTATCAAATTCACACCCCAGCATATGTAGCATCATGAAAGACCTGTTACAGTACTTAACTTTTCACTTACACTTAACATTTACATTAAACATTTCAGAGTAATGAGGTTTTGAATGTGTAGGTTTCATAAATTTAGACTTTGAGCAGTCGTGTTCAAAGGAATTTAATTAAATCCATTGAAGTCAATGGAGTTCACACTGGTAATATTCAAATGCAATTTCTCAAATATTAATAAGAATATATATTCTTGCATCAAACTGGTTTTGCTGTAATTCTTGTAAAAGATTTACATTTGAGAGAATTTCTCAATTTTTAAATTAATAAAAAGTGGTTAAAACAGGGCTCTACGCGTACTTTTCTTTTAAAATGTAAAAAAATTTAGGAGCACAGTCAAACATTTCAGGAGCACCTTCTAATCAATAATCAAAAATTCTGATCAAATATTAGCCTTCCCATTACGAGATGATATTTGACTCAAAGTGATTTACAGGGAATTTAGTTTTTACACCTTTGTAATGGCATTTTTCTAACTTTATTAAAAGTATGTCATATTTTATGTTAAATTAAAAAAATATATATTTATAAGCTTTTTAAAATTTCTAATTAAAACAACAGAATAAAATCAAGTAGAATAAGAATAAGTTACCAATCAAATAAAATCAGTATTAAAAAAAAGACTGATAGACTGCAACGGTTAAAGTTAAAAATCATCATATGTGTTCTACTGAAGAAACAAAGTCACCTACATCTTGGATGCCCTGGAGGCAAGCAGATAAACATCACATTTTCATTTTTGGGTGAACTATCCCTTTAAAACAACTTTTGTTAAACTTTTAATAAATTGCTGTTTAATATTGCAAATGTCTTGATTTCAATTATTTAGACATGCTTTTTGATGAATAAAATGTCATTTAAACATTAAAACAGACTCCAGAAAAATTTAAATGGGAAAAAATGGAATCCAGCAAAATTAAAATGGAAAAAAAAGAACAAATAAAAAAAAATATAAAGGAATTTGGGGGGGAAAAAATTATTTTTATAGGGCCCTATGTAAGCGGTTTGTAGCAGAAACGGCATCTACAGTCAGTTTTCTCTTTCACAACAGCTATGGTCATGTCTCGCTCAACAGTCTGATGAGAATCCTTCTGGTTAAACTTAACAGGTTTATTGCAGCTAGCAAGAACACACATTAAGCACGTACAATATGACCTTATGTATACAACACTTCAGCCAAACATTCACTTCTGCGTTGTTGTGCAAAGTACGTTTCTGACCTTACAAACCAATTTTGAAACAAGTCTCTTCTGCTCCACAAGGCTGAATTTATTTGATCAAAAATACTGTAAAAACTGTAAAATATTATTACAAATTAAAGGGGTCATATGATGCTTTTTTAAATATCATTATTTTGTGTATTTGGTGTAACAGAATATGTTTTCTATGTGAATATATGTTAAACTGTAACTGATTTCTGTAATGCGCAGCTGTATTTTCAGCATCATTACTGCAGTCTTCAGTGTCACATGATCTTCAGAAATAATTCTAATATGCTGATTTGCAGCTCAATAAACATTTCTGATTATCATCAGTGTTGAAAACAGTTTTGCTGCCCAATATTTTTGTGGAAACTGTGATGCATTTGATTTTTCAGGATTCACAGAAGAATAGATAGTTCAAAAGAACAGCATTTATTATAAGTAACATGTAAAGTGTGCTCTGAGTCAATCTGGACAAAAGTGTGTGATGAATGAAACTTACTAAAGTCTCACAGCCTCAGAGAGAATGAGACCACTGCCATCATAATCAACAGCTTCCAGCATGGACTGTATAAAAACAGTTCTTGAATGTTGCTTCAACAACCCAAATGATTTGCATATTTTCACTGTGAAGCATCTCAAATTCATCATCAGAACTGGGTTTTCAACAGACGTGGTGCCAATGCAGTCTGATGTGGTCAGAGGGTCCGGCATCAGGTCTGAGTTCTTCAACTGAGAGAAGCAATGGGGAAAAATAAACATGCTGCCGGCTCGTCCATACAAAAAAAGACGGCGCTCCTGCCATAAAACGCCTGCTGGACACATCTGGCAGACAGGTGCCATTCGAGTGCCTCTTCCTGGTCCGAGCTAGGTAAATATTTGCCTGTGTGACCCTGGTGATTTCCAGGCAAACAGGGCTGTCTGTTGAACACATGCTGATGGGATGGCCGCTGAACACCACAGCACACTTACTGTAGTCACAGAGAGACTATACCACAGACGCTATGATGATCATGACTACAGACTGCTCAAAATCAGTCCAGCACAGAGATCAGCATCCCTCAAAGCCAAGTCACTCGTCCCACAGCGTTTGTGGTCCAGACAAGTATGATTCCGCACTTCATATGTTTTATTGAGAGGTGTGCCAGTGTTTCCCATCCAGGATTTCTAACCTGTTTTGCAAACTGATTTGGCAAAGCATGTTCACTGAACTAAAATCCAAATGCTCATCAAACAGCAAAATGCTGTGATTTAATCCAAAGTGAAGCATGGCACTGTGTTCATTTACACGCGATCGGCTCGTGACCCGTGTTGTCAGTGTCTCAAAGCAGCTCAATCTCTACATGTGCTGTGAGTTCAACATATATTTGGGAACACAGTATTTCCAACATTTCTGTGGACAGATGATTACAGCATTTGCAAACCTGCTTTCACAGAAACTGCAGCTTTCTGCCAAAATAAAGTAAAGAAATTAAGACAAAAGTATTCAAATTTGGCTATAAAAATGAAACATTACTATTATTTTTATACTGTTTGAATTATTTGGTTATTTCATTTTTTCATTTATTTTTTAACACCATGTCAGCAGCAAGGCTATCTGCATAGTGAAAACAGAATAAATAAAATTGTTTGGCTTCCCAAAACACCAGTGCACTGTAAAAAATGATATGATGAAAAAGCCATGACAACTTATGTTTTTAAGTTACTTTAACTCATAAAAATAATTTAAGCAATTTGAACTTTTTTTTTATAAGTTATACTAGATTCAACTTGATTTT
The DNA here is from genome assembly GCF_001515605.1 of Sinocyclocheilus anshuiensis. Lineage (NCBI taxonomy): Eukaryota > Metazoa > Chordata > Actinopteri > Cypriniformes > Cyprinidae > Sinocyclocheilus > Sinocyclocheilus anshuiensis. The sequence goes on from NW_015544236.1 coordinate 866,178, forward strand.
TTAAGTCAGTTTAATGTTACTGAAATTCAAAAAGCCCAATTTAGTTCAGTGAACTTAACATTTTAAGTTGTAGCTTTTTGGCACTAACCGGCCAAATCTCTGAACATGGATTCATGCGCAGGAGTCAAATTTGTACATGAATTTAATATCAGAGTCCTTTCTAAGAAAAAAATATATTCAGCAAATCTAGACATTAGACTCATGTTTAATACATAAAGACATCGCAGTGCAACATCAAACAAGGAGACACGGGCAGACTATACAGCGAACTAACTAAACCGCGGAGGAGTTTCAGACGAACAGCTCATGAACTTGAGGAAGCTGTCCATTGGGCTGCGCGCGAAGAAGCATAGTCACCGTGGATGAGGTGAGTGAATGCTTGTGTAACATCATTTTTGGGAGATTATTGTTCATTTTAGCAGAATAGAGCAGAATTAGTTATGCTCTGTCATTGTTTTTCGAACTGTGTTTAACAGTTACCTTTCAAGTTGTAGGAACAGACTGGATGAGGGGTAAGTTTTGCATTTCTGTACCAAATAAAGA
>NW_015544237.1:0-1601 GCF_001515605.1 Sinocyclocheilus anshuiensis
ATTTATTTCTCACAATTCTGATTTATATCTCACAATTCTGATTTAGATCTCACAATTCTGATTTACATCTCACAATTCTGATTTATATCTCACAATTCTGATTTATTTCTCACAATTCTGATTTATTTCTCACAATTCTGATTTATATCTCACAATTCTGATTTAGATCTCACAATTCTGATTTACATCTCACAATTCTGATTTATATCTCACAATTCTGATTTACATCTCGCAATTCTGATTTACATCTCGGAATTCTGATTTACATCTCGCAATTCTGATTTACATCTCACAATTCTGATTTATATCTCACAATTCTGATTTATATCTCACAATTCTGATTTATATCTCACAATTCTAATTTATATCTCACAATTCTGGTTTACTTCTCACAATTCTGATTTATATCTCGATTCTGATTTACATCTCACAATTCTGATTTACATCTCACAATTCTGATTTATTTCTCACAATTCTGATTTATATCTCACAATTCTGATTTATATCTCACAATTCTAATTTATATCTCACAATTCTGGTTTACTTCTCACAGCAATTCTGATTTATATCTTGCACTATTATATTTTAAAATGAGTATTGAATAAAAATACAGTTATTTTTATAGTACACCTAAAAATGCAACTAAAAAAATAAAATAATTATTTATTAAAATTATAGTATTATTGCACTATTTATTTCGTTTATTTTTTAAATAAAATAATAAGAAAATTAAAAAATAAAGTGTGATAATACTATTATATTTTAAAATGAGTATTAAATAAAAATAGTTATTTTTATACTAAACTTAAAAATACAATGCTAATATTTACATTTACTTTTTCTTTACTTTTTTATTTTTCATATGCACCTCTGTTTATAGCAGATTTAAAATGTTCAATGCAATGTGAAAATTCAAATACAGCACTGTTTTTTACTAAATTCAAGCAAGGAAGAATGAGATTAAATCTTGTACACTTCTATGCACCAGTATAACCACACGCAGTCATAAACATCAATATTTATTGTGAAGCTAGTCTAAAAGACATGCTGTGCAGAAAATGTAATACCCATATAAACAGCATAATATAATCATATACATATCCATGAATGAGAGGAATGTGCATTATATGCTCCAGCACTAATGGCTGCTGTAGGTTGTTCAGTGTGTTTTGTCTTGTTTATGCAGTTCTTCAGACGTCCACATGGTGGCGACACAGTAACGCTCTTCACCTGTCTTCACTCAGGACTGGTAAACTGAGACGCTGTGTGTTAAAGGCATTTTACTGCAGGACACTAAAACCTCTTCTGTTGAGTCTGAACGAGACAGCAGTGTTAACCAGATGAAGTGTTTAGTTAGTATCAGGGATGTTTGTGTGTGTGGTTTATTCTCCTGTTTGTCGCTGACGGTCTAGTTCAACATCATGAACAACCTCAACCTCCCCAAACACAAGAAAATAGGTGGAGTATCACTTTATTTATGATCAGCTACAACCAACTGCTGAGATTCATCCGTATTTGTGACCCTGCAGTACAAAAGCAGTCTTAAGTCGCTGGGGTATATTTGTAGCAATAGCCAAAAATACATTGTATGGGTCAAAATT
>NW_015544237.1:1973-2294 GCF_001515605.1 Sinocyclocheilus anshuiensis
TCGAAAAATTGACCCTTATGACTGGTTTTGTGCTCCAGGGTCTCATATTTAATATGTTGTATTTTAGAATAATTAGGATTTTTGAAAGTAGTCTCGTCTGCACCAAGTCTGCATTTATTTGAACAAAAACACAGTAAAAATGTGAAATATTATTATCATTTAAAATATCTGTTTTCTATGTGAATATCTGTTCAAATATAATGTATTTCTGTGATGCGCAGCTGTATTTTCAGCATCATTACTGCAGTCTTCAGTGTCACATGATCTTCAGAAATCATGCTAATATGCTGATTTGCTGCTCAAGAAACATTTCTGATTATT
>NW_015544237.1:2304-10538 GCF_001515605.1 Sinocyclocheilus anshuiensis
CAGTCTTCAGTGTCACATGATCTTCAGAAATCAGTATAATATGCTGATTTGCTGCTCAAGAAACATTTTTGATTGTTATCAATGTTGAAAACATTAATATTTTTGTGGAAACTGTGATGCATTGTATTTTTCAGGATTCACAGATCAACAGAAAGTTCAAAAGAACAGCATTTATCTGAAATAGAAATCTTTTGTAACATTATAAATGTCTGTACTCTCACTTTTGATCAATTTAATGCATCCTTGATTAATAAAAGTATTAATTAATTTTCAAATCAGCATATTATACTGATTTCTGAAGATCATGTGACACTGAAGACTGGAGTAATGATGCTGAAAATACAGCTGCGCATCACAGAAATACATTACAGTTTAACAGATATTCACATAGAAAACAGCTGTTTTAGATTCTAATAATATTTCAAAATTTTTACTGTATTTTTGGTCAAGCAGAAGAGAAGAGAATGCTACAAATCGTCATTATTCCCAACTTTTGATTGGTAGTCTATATAATATCTCCATAAATCAAAAAGAGATTTATTCCCCCTCGTGTGATTTTAAACCTGTGTGCTGTTATTTTTATCCGTTCGTAATCTTGATGCTTTGTTTCGCACACTTTCACACACTCAGATCGGCGTGTTGTCCTCGTCTTGGACACGTGAGAACCGGTGAGACTTGCGGTCAGACCTGATAGTTGATTTGTGTTTGCAGCGATGTTATGAGTGCACGTGTTTCTCAGTCTGTAGGGATGTGTCTAACTGCAGGATGAGTGATAACACGTGTTTCTGTCGTTGCTCGGGTGTGTCCTATTGCTCATACTCAGCTTCATTTGATGGGTTTATTATTTTCAACTGTTTCTGCAGATATATCAGTGCCTGCAAACCTGGTGTGTGGACTCCATGACATCTGAGTGTGAACCAACACAGCTGACATTAGATGAATTTAATGTATGCTGTGTGTCGATGTAAACTACATGCATTCCTCTGATTCAGAACAAGCACACGTTAAACTACTGCATTCTCATTTAGTCAGGATTCACTTTTTATACAAATATTTTGGGATTTCATTAAACGTGAGCCAATCTATGTGCTGTATCATATCATATGTGAGCCTGCAGCACAAAAGCAGTGTTAAGTCGCTGGGGTATATTTGTAGCAATAGACAACAATACATTGTATCCTCCTGACTACCAGGAAAAAACAGTTAAGTGAATTTAGTATTTTGTCATGTCATTACATTGTTTAGAGCATAATACAATTTTTGAAAAATGATATTTTATTCATATGTTATGCCATGTCCTCTGTAGAAGACATCGGGACTTTAAAAAGTCCTGTTTTTTTTTTTTAATAAAAATACATGAATAAACATGAAAAGGCAAAAAGAGTGGGATTTTTGTTTTAACCACAAATCAATTTTAATTTTTTTATACCAAACTTTACATAAAGATGATTCTCAACTATGTTATGAAAGATATTTTTTAAAAACATTTTTCTTTATGCAAAATGTGTGTAAAATGGCCATAAACGAGTTTTTCCAATGTATCTATAAACTGTATCTAATTTGCATATTAACGTGTTTTTGGGGCAACATAGAATGAACAAATAAGTGCAATAATGGGAGTAATAATTAGCAAGATTTTCATAATAATATCTAACATTTAATAGGAATAATGATATATAATTTTTTCTCTATTCATTTGTTGCGTCTCCCAAAATGTGTAATAAACATGCTTTAAGTCCTGGTGTCCTCTACGGTGGACATGTATGAAATCAACGTCCGGTTTCATAACAGAAGCTCATATTTTGATTTGAAACCCCATAACATTTTCCTGAGATGTTGATTTATGACAAACAATTTGTCAATTAGTCAGATTTAAATGATAATTACAAAATATTATCATATTTCCGTTAGGGTGTTACACTTGATCACTAAATGAATGTCAGGCGTTTTTAAAGAGCAAGGAGAGGGAGTGGTGACGGAGAAACATCCAATCATCTGGTGTCTCTGGAAAGCCCTGAATGTGACTGGTTTTGTGCTCCAGGTCACATACAGTATGTATAATACTTAGACAAATGATGGTTTGTGGTAAAAGTACCTTTCTGAGCATCCTGTAAAGCTTTAAATAATCACGTGCTCTTGTAATGTGAAATATAATGGTAAAACCCATCTAATAATATATTTTGTAAGAAAACAATATTTAATCTGTTTTTAATAAATGTTTGTCAATCCAGTGCAGTTCTTTGGGGGTTTTTGTCGCTCCTGAATCTTGCATTTCCACAAAATGCCTTCACCGTCAGGACGGACGAGAAGAACGAGCTGATGTCAATCATATCATTTACTTAAATGCTTTAAATAATCAAGCGCTACAGCTGTTGTAATGTGACACGTCAGTGCAGTTTTTCAGCTCTTTTGAAACTCATTCAAACATCCTTGAACGCAAAAAAAAATAAATGAACAAATATTTGTTGTCTTGTTTTCTAGTACAAATATCTAAAAATTGAATTGAGATGCAAAATGAGATGATTAAGTCTTGGTTTCTGACTGATTTATTATTTTTATTTATTTATTTATTTCCAGAATGATTGTAAACATAAAGGTTTTGTGGTAGTAGATTTTTTAAATATGATCTCCAAAAATTGTTAGTTTAATATTTTATACAATATATTACAATGAATATATATATATATATATATGTGTGTGTGTGTGTGTGTGTGTGTGAGTGTGTGTGTGTGTGTGTGTGTTAAAACATGGAAACACAACATGTGGGAGTGAGCGTGTGTGCGTGTGAGTGCGTGTGTGTGAGTGTGTGTGCGTGCGTGTGTGTGTGTGTCTGTGTTATTATAGTTAACTAAAACTGAAACTAAAAACTTTTGTTACTTGAAATGTTGATTGAGATATTTTTTTATTTAAAAAAACTTAATTTCAGCTAGTTGCAAAGAAAACATTTAGTTTAAGTTGATGTACTAAAAATAACAAATATTTAAAAATTAATTAAATTATTTAAAACTAAAAATATATATAAAAACTATAGGCCTATAGATAAAATACAAAAACTACTAAAAATGAAAAAAATATCTGATTCAGAATATTAATAAAACTGCGATTGGGAGTGTATGTTATATTCAGAGAACCCGTGTAAGGTGTGTAGTATCATGTCGACGTCATGGGCTGTGGTCCAATCCCGAGTGCGGCGCCTGTGTAGACAGCGCGCGGGGTGTCACGTGTGCGTGCAGGGCTCCGCCCACTCGCTGTCAACGTAGACGGAGCGAGAGGGATTGAGACGCGGCCAGTGCGACACACACACACACACACACACACACACACACACACGCTGAGAGAAAGTGGGAAATCCCGCTTTCTCGTTATTTTGTCTCGTTGTTGTTTCACTTCAGGACCGGTGAAGGATTTGAGGCGGAAGCTCCAGAAAGGTAACGATATGATCTCAATCTCAATTTATCGATAAACGAGACGCGCTGATAAGAGCGAAACCAGCGCGTTTAACTGTAAGGAATTATGTCCCAGTCTTTAATTATAATCCAGATTCAGCGGTTTTAATTCTGGACAGAAGTGAGTCTGAAACGAACTAACCTTAACCTGGTCAGTCGGGTTTAGTCCGGATCAAGCATGCAGTGTGGGTTTATAACAGTGAAGTACAGTTGCAGTCATAGGCTTTAAATACCATGGTATTCTGTGAAATACTGTGATAAATGAATGTATGTAGTCATTAAATAACATTGTAAATGTCAAACTACCACTAAACTAGTTTACATTGAGTTTACAGTGAATACAATGTAACATAAGTGTTCACTTCGTTTGTAAACGTCACATTTGCTGTTGTTATTGTGTATAAACCAACATGAAATCAGCCGTCACTTTAGAGAAAAACAGTAAAAATATCAAAATAAATAATTAAAGGAACGTCTACTTTACTGATTATGTTCTGTGAGTTGATTAATATACATTTTAGAAATTAATTAAAATTTCTGATTAAAATGAACTAGTGTAAAAACAGTGTAAAAATAAAAATAGATCTAACAAACTTGATTACAGAGAATTTAGAGAAACAGTGTAAAAAATGTAACTAGATAATAAAAGTACAAAATCTAACAAACTCATGTAATTTGATTAAAATAAATGTTTTAAAAATGTATAAATAAAAAAATATTAAAATTAATTAGGGTAACTTCAGTCAGGGTCAGTCACTTTAGAGAAAAACAAGGTAAAATATAAAAATAAATAATAAAAGTAAGATCTAATTTACTAATTAAGTTAAGTATTTTGATTAAAATAAATTTTAACAATTTTGATTAAAATGAATTAGTGTAAAAATAAATAAATAATAAAAGTAGATCTAACTAACTTATGTAATTTGATTAAAATTTGATTAAAATAAATATACATTAAATAAGTACAAAAATAAGTACAAAAAATAGAATAAGCTTATTATTATTATTTTTGAATAAGTACAAAAAATAGAATAAGCTAAAAATGACTAAAATAATTAAATATACAGATACATAACAGTACAGTACAGTAGTGAATATAATTTTTTTTAAATATTAATTATAAATTAATAATTCTAAATAAATATGAATATAAACGTTAATATTTGACACACATTTACAGCATTAATATTTCACAGTATAAATGGGGTCTGTGTTTGATCGTCAGTGACGCTCAGACTGAAGAGTGACGAGCTGCACTTGTAATTATAACGAGGCGTTTCGTTCGTTTAGTTTGAGCTGTCGAGGTGACAGAGAGGTGAGACGCACCAAATACACAGTGACAAGCTGCTTTCATATTTAATATAGTTACACTGTAAAAAGGATTTTACTATCTCAGTCTTTCATGTTTAATTCATTGTAAGTCGCTTTGGATAAAAGCGTCTGCTAAATGACTAAAAGTAAAGTAAAAGTAATTATTTGTGAAACTTACTAGCAATTTCTGAGTGTTCTAGTCTTTTTCAGTGTAACTGCAGAAAAAAATTCATTTGCAAAAAATGCCTTTTGCATTCTCAGATTGTTTTGGACATGTACCATGGCAGTACCGTAGTATTTTGGTCTTTTACTATGGCACTATCGTGGTTTTCTTTAAAGTAAACATTTGGACAAATACCATGGTAATACCATCATTTTGGGACATTTATCGTGGTAATACCATGATAGTCTTTAACGTGGAATACCGAGTGAAAAATGTAGAGTTTGTGTTTGGAAGTAATAACTCTGCACCATGGTATTACCACAGTAAGGGTTTTCACATTTACAGTAAATATTATGTAGCACAAGTGTTCACTTCATGTGTATACATTACATTATCTGTCATTTACTAAAAAATAAATAATAAAAATTCATTAATTAATCCATCTAAATTAATCTAACTAAATAAAGAAAGAAAATAAAAATCGAACTAAATGAATGAATGGATAAATAAATAAATAAATAAATAAATAAATAAATGAATGAATGAATGAATGAATGAATGAATGAATAAATAAATAAATAAAAATCGAAATAAATGAATGAATACAAAAATTAAAAAATTTAAATCTAAAGGAGTGAATAAATAAATGAAAAAATTAAAATCTAAAGGAGTGAATAAATAAATACAAATCTAACTAAATTAATGAATAAATTAATAAATAAATACAAAGCTAACTAAATTAATGAATAAATTAAAAAAAATAATAAAAATCTAACTAAATTAATGAATAAATAAATAAATAAAAAATAAAAATCTAACTAAATTAATAAATCAAAAAAATAAAAATTTAACTAAATTAATGAATAAATAAAAAAAATGACTAAAATAACACAAAAAAAAAGATTTAAATAAATAATATGTGACAATACCATATTATAATGAATAGTCAAAAACTAATAATAAAGTTACAAGTTACAAAATTATTTTACTGTATTTTACTGTCATGTAATGGATTAGTTATAAATTATCCATGAACTATATAACTAATACCATGTTATTTAGTCATCTATCATGTTCATTTGTTATACACGGGTCAGATAATCCCATATTATCTGGAATGTATCATTGTAATACCGTAGTATTTAAATACTTCCATATAAATCATCATGTGCACCATGTGCAATGATATTACTGTGTTATTTAGTCATTTATTATGGCAGTATCGTGGTGTTCTTTAAAGTATCTAGTGATACGTTGGTCAAATATCATGAAAATACCATAATGGTGCTGTGATAGTCTCGGGGTGCTGAGTTTCTGTTACCACGGGAGGGTTGTTTGACAGAGTAAACAGGTTTTTCAGTGAACACTGATTAGTGTGCGAGTGTGAACGGAGCGTTATATAACATGATGTCTATCTCCACAGCCGCTCCTCCGTAATTACCAGCCATTATTCACTCATTACACCTCATGGTTTCACTTGATCGCTGCTCTGGACTGGACTTCAGATAAAGAGCGGATTAGATTAGAAACTAGTCTTGACACACAGGGCACGGCAGGCTTCAGGATCAGTTGTTTTGGTGCAACTTCCTGCTTCTCCTAAAACCCTCAAAAAGATGTCTATATAGGCAGCATTAAATATTATGCTGACTTCTAAGAGGCTTTGTTTTTTAGCCAAAGAGCTGATAAAACTTTATATTATTTTATTTATTATAAGATATTTTTATTTCATTATTTTATTATTTATATGCTATTATTTTATATTTATATTGTATATTATTCTGCCTTCTAAGATGCCTTCTTTTGGTAAAAGAGCTGTTAAAATTGTATATATTACTATTTTATATTTATATTATATATTAAGTAATCATTTAAATTAAATACATTTATTACAAATAAAAATTAAGAAAATAAATATTTAAACAAATTTAAACCAAAGACACCAAAGAGCAGAAAATATTTTATTTTATATATTATATTTTATATTGTTATTTCATTATTTTATATGTATATTTTATATTATTCTGCCTTCTTAGATGCATTCTTTTGGTAAAAGAGCAGATAAGATATGTTATTATTATTTTATATTATAGTTATATTTTATATTATGCTGCCTTCTAAGATGCCTTCTTTTAGCCAAAGAGCTGATAAGTTATAAATATATAATTTATTATAATTGTTCTCTTTGCAGAGAAGTCACTCCCATAATGCATTGCAGCAAGTCTGTTTTGTTTGTCATCTCAGCAGTATGTAGCTGTTAGTTCAGATCTGCCGAGTCTAGTTTTGATCAAAGGTACATGTCGTAAACATGCACACAATAATACCTGCTTTTGTCAGGAAGGCCATTGATAAATACCTGTTTGAACAAGCTATTGTGTGTGTGTGTGTGTGTGTGAGAGAGAGTCTGTTCAGAGAGGCTGTGGTTATTCTGGGAACAGACTCCAGTCTCTTTCTATGGAAATATGAAACCAGTCTGTGACATTTTAGAAGCCACTTCCTCCTCAGAACGCTCTGTGTGTTTGGAGCTGCGCGTGTCGGGAGTTTTATATTTATCCGTGATGCTGTGAGTCCTAATAAGGCCTGGGCTGGTCCATTTACACTCAGCTGTGGCCGTGTTGTGTAAAAACACCTGCACAAGCTGAAGAAAAACCCGCCGTCGCTGTAATGCTGTTGATCTAGTGCCTGTCATTTGTGCATCCTTTCATCCTCACAGCCTTTTCTGAGGTTTGCTTTCAGGAAAAGAGAAAGAAAATGCTTTTCTTTCGAACTTTTATTTTGCAAGAAATGTAGTAAGTAGATATTGACCGATACTGTTTAGTCATAGCTGATTTTTAAGTGTTCTATAGCCAATAAAAATGCAAATATATATTTTTAAATTATAATAATTTAATTTAATATAAATATAAATTATATATATATATAACAGAATATAAACATAAATATAATATAAAAAAAATATTTTGAAATTGATGGTTCCATGATGGAAATGTGTGAAAAAAACATTCTTCAAATTATTAAAATATTCTTCACGTTAAGAAAAAAAAAGGTTCTTTGTAGAACTGTTCATTGGAAGGTTCTTTGGGGAACCCAAAATTATTCTATTGCATTGCTGTTTTTGGACACACTAATGGACACATTTGATTGTTAATGATTATTAGAAATTTATTTCTATTTTCTATGCTTATATTTTTTATTTCTGCTTATATTTTAAATTTTAATGTTACATTTTTATAGTTAATAAATACTTTTAAATTATTTATATTTTTCTTTTGACACAATGATAATTATTTTTATTATTATTATATTATTATAGTAAT
>NW_015544237.1:10786-19712 GCF_001515605.1 Sinocyclocheilus anshuiensis
AAAATTAGAAGAATGTGTTACGAATATATTAATAGTAATAATTTAAATATATATACAGTATTATATATATATATATATATATATATTATTTGAAATAAACTGATTTTTCTGCTTTTAAAATATACTTAAATGTTTAACTTAAATTTTTATTTTTAATTACTGCATTTAAATTGTTACTTTTATTTCTAAAATAGAAACGATGATAGTTATTATTATACTTCAGCAATAAAAGAATGTGCGTTATGAATATTTTAATTCTAATAATTTAGAATAAAATGCCATGTGTTAAGCATTTCTGTAACACGTCTCGCCTGAGAATTAACGGCTGTTATGTAAAACGTTTTGGGAGTTATTCTAATCAAGCAATGTAACATATACTGGTTACCAGTCAGGATTTCACTTTTGCGTGTTCGGTGCATGTTAGCTGGAGCTTCAGTCATTTGAGCCTTGTTAAATTACTGTAATGTGCAAGCGTCCCAGACCTCCCTCCACACTTAACTAGTCTCCGCTCCTGTGTAATCAGACATGCCCAGACACAATATGGAAACACAGAGGAGTCAATGGGATCCGCTCATGAGATCGCCGTGGATGGTGAGAGTGGAGCAGAGCCCCGCCTCCTCGGGGGCGGAGTCAGACACCGAAGGCAGCAGCACAGAGACCGAACGGGTAAATACACGCTTTCCTCTCAGAACCAGTCCCGCGGATCAGCCGCACTCATCTCTCGTTCTGTTTAACCAGCATCGAGTCAAACAGGGAGGCGGAGTCTCGCTGACATCACCGTCGATGCTGCTGCAGCAGCGAATCACGGAGCTCGACCAGCAGAGGGAGGAGCTAAAGATTGAGGTGAGTTTCCTTAACGAACACGAAACAAGACTAAAGTGAAATTAAACAAAACACCGTTATATTTTAATTTTTCATTCAGATGAGTTTACTTCACTGGTTTGCACTCTATCTGCCATGTGCCGTGTGCTGCTTTATATATATTTTTTTATATATTTTTTTACATTTTACCTTATTTGTATATTTGTATAGTTGTATTTTTATACTTAATCTGTATATCTGTATTTATGTTCTACTGTTAGTGTTATCTGTATGCACCAAGGGTCTGAGAGTAACGCAATTTCAATTCTCTGTGTGTATGTGCTGTACATGTGGAAGAATTGACAATAAAGCAGACTTGACTTGACTTGACTTGACTTTAAATCCCCCAATCAGATATTTTCTGCCCTTTGTTTAATTTTTCTTCACAATCTGGCAACCATTCACAAATAAGGTCTTACATCGGAGCAGAAAGTCTTAAATTATTAAATCAAGACACATTTACTGGAGATGCAAAATGAAAATAAGATGACAAATTGAGTTTATGCTTAAAACAAGAACAAATATCTGTCGGTTGGGTATTAAAACGTTATGTTGCTTCTCAAGTAAATGCATCTTGTGGACATTTGCACTGGAAAACTGCTGAGGAAGAACAGTGCAGTGCGATCAGAGGCACAGGTATATATATGTATATATACAGATATATTGTAAAATGAATTAAAAAGTAATTGAGATCTGTTGGAAGTTGTCTTTTCACATTTTGAGGCGTTGCAAATTTACATTTACGTTTAGACGTATTGTGTTTCATTCAAATGATTCCTCACATTTTCTTTACTTGGTCTTAAAAACAGCTTGCATTTCTGATAATATAATAAATCAGGTAATAAAGCGTGTTTATGAGTGATGCTTATAGGTGATTATAAAGCGGATAGTTCCGGTGCTTGATTCTGATTGGCTGAGCCACGTTCGAAGCTGTTGTAAATGACTCTACAAAGTAACATACACCTTTGTTTACGTTTGTCTGTTGCTCGGCAACCACTTTGTTGCAACCACAACTGATTCTGAGGAGCTACATTGTTTGGCGGAAGAATAACGTTTTTATTAATATCATTACACTTTATTTGCTTTGTTTTATTTTGTGAAATCTTACTACATATATGGAATAACCGTTTTATAAAAGCAATAAGCTCCGTGAAGCCGTGGTTTACAGTGAATTTATAACAGCTAAGGGGCGTTGTTAGGCGCTCCGCTTCGCGCGTTTTGTTTGAACAACGCCCCTTAGCTGTTATAAATTCACTGTAAACCACGGCTTCTTGGAGCTTATTGCTTGAAAGTGCAATATGTCTGATGTAATTTCTCAGTCATGATCAGTAATCATAATTTTGAGCAAAATATTGTGTTTATAAAATAAAAATAAAATTGTGATTATCAGTTTAACCATAATGCAGTGTGACTACAATGTGACTGACTAAAACTCCCAGGAGAGGTTGATTAACTATGATGAAATGTGCTGAGAAAGTGTTTGCTGGTGTGCAGCTGCAGCTGGAGGTGGCGCTGCTGCGCGGGGAGCTGCAGGCCGAAGAGGAGTGTCTGCGCAGACACACAGAGCAGCTGCAGGTGCTGCAGGAGAAGGACAGGCAGCGCAGGAGCCGGCAGCGGGCCAGCAGACAGAAGGTCTGGCTTTCATCGGTTTGTGATGTGTGATCAGAAGGGGTGTGACGGTGCACAAACATGACGGTTCAGTACAGCAGGGGGAAAAAACTAAACATAAAATTGCTTTTTTTAATATTAAACAGTGGATTACTGAACAAATTGCTCTTTTAAAAAAAATTTAATTTAATTACAATTAAAATTTTCTTAGGGATAAAAATCTACCTCGGATTCTAGTCAAGTCACCTTTATTTATATAGCGCTTTTAACAATACAGATTGTGTCAAAGTAGCTTTACAGCATTAATTAGGAAAATAGTGTGTCAATAATGCAAAATGACAATAGTAAATAATCAAGATGATAAGAGCAGGTCATTTGTAACTCTAATGAGAGCAGTCTCAGGATTCTACTCTAAACTATACATTACTATAAGATTACAATTAACAAAATTCAATGACTATTTATTTTTATATAATAATCAACACTCAAATTACAAAATTGTATGCAAACATGTAAATTGCACATAATGCAGTTTTTAAATTAACTTCTAAATTATAAAATGTCTACTTGTCGGTGAAATATTTTCATTTACACAGTGGCTGTCATAACTTGTTTCATAACAGATTTATTTAAACATACATACAACAATTAAGACATCACTAACAGGTAAAGTAAAATATAGTCTAATATTTTGCGAAATGCTCTTCTCTAGACTTAATTAATAGCGCACTAACGAGCTGTGGACACTGATGGCTTCCTGAGGAGGTTAATGAAATGCTACGTGACGTTTTGTTTGAACTGAGGTGTTTATGGGCGATCTGTTGCGCCACAACAAAGAGCGTCAAAACAGCATTTATTGTTTGAATTTCCTGAAAAAAATTGACATAATTTGAAAGATGAGACTTTGTTTCTTATCAAAAGTAACAATATATAAAACTGGAAGTTTCCATCATGCAGTGGTTAAACCAATGCTGTATTTGTTCGGTACACGTGTGAAAGTTGTCCGAAAGACCCGTACCGAAAATGTTGGGTATGAATGCGTGTAGCGTTACACCTCGAGTGATCAGTGTTTGAGCTGAAGACGTGCTGTCCTTCAGGAGCGAGTCCAGCTGGAGGAGCAGCGGCTGAAGGTGGAGGAGATGAGGAGGAGGTGTGAGGAGAAGCAGAAACAGATTCCCTCGCAGCCAGAGGACCAGCGAGAGCCGCTGCTGCTTCAGCTGCAACAGGTGCATCCCTTTATTTTCATTAGTGAGGAGTGAAACACTGTGAAGATTTTAAAACACTGACTGACCAATGACAGGAGTTTGGGGCAGGACTTACTGACCAATGACTGACGAGAGGAGTGTTGTTTTGAAGTTATCAGACATTACTTTTGCAATTACACTGCAGAGAAACAACATGCTTTTCTATCCAGATTGTTCTTTTTTAAAGCAGAGATTGGTTATTAGGGTTGATGTTATATATATATCATTCAAAATGTCAGAGTAAGAACTTTTAAAAACTTTTGTTAATCAAGGATGCTTTAAATTGATCAGAAGTGCCAGTGTAGACATTTATAATGTATGTATGCAGCCTGAGTGAGCAGAAGAGACTCAAAAACATTACAAAATCCTACCGACCCCAAACTTTTGTGTGTATACATACAGTAGAAATGTATTTACATTTTTATATTTGTTATTTTTCACAAATAAATGTATTATTTATTTTTACATTTTTAATGTTACATTGTTTATAAAATAAAATAAAAGCATGAAGATCTCTATCGAGAGATCAGCGCTGTCATCACATGACTGTAATGCGAAGCATCTGTTTGGTTCTTAGGAGAGGGATGCTCTGGAGGCCACAGTGCGAGCGTTTGAAGACATGGAGTTCCACGTTCTGGAGCTGGAGAGCGGAGTGGAAGACGAGCGAGAAGGAGAGGATGGAGAAAGTCAAACGGTCATCGAAAGAGAGATAAGCAGAGTACAGCACACGCGCAACGCATCTCAGGTGAGCTGAAAACCTGAACTGACAGTCTAGTTTAAAGGGGTCCTATTATGATTTTTTCAACTTTAGTTAGTCTGTAATGTTGCTGTTTGAGCATAAAAAAGATCTGCAAAGTTACAAAGCTCATCAATTTAACACATCCTTCCTGAAGTATTAATTTCTTTAAAAAAAAAAAAAAAAAGTGCTGACCCCAAACTTTTCAACAATAGTGAATATTGTTACAAAATATTTATATTTTAAATCAAAATCACTCGTAGGTTTCCGAAGAGCGTTTTTGAAGCCTAAAGTGGGCGGAGCCAGCTGTCGCCATCTTGGCAGCGCATCACTCCCAGATATTCGAAAATGGGCAAAGAGGCGGGAGCTGGTTGCTGAAGCCACGCCCACCTAACTCGACGGTGGTGACAGCAGCGGCAATCCACCTGTCACTCAAGTGGCCATGCCCATAATTAATTATGCAGAACTTTAAGGCTTAATATAATTTAAACGGATGAGTTATAAAAAAATTCACCCCCCTCACAGGATAAGCTTGCTTGATGACATCACTAGAATGAGTGGATCAAAGGGGAGGAGCCAAAGAGTTTGGAGAGCCACGGGATGCAGAAATGCATATATATTTTAGATATATTTATATAACATTAGAAATGTCTTTACTATCACTTTTGATTTATTTTATGCGTCCTTGCTGAAAAAAAGTCGAAAAAAATGTTGCTGACCCCAAACTTTTCAACAATAGTGAATATTGTTACAAAATATTTATATTTTAAATCAAAATCACTCGTAGGTTTCCGAAGAGCGTTTTTGAAGCCTAAAGTGGGCGGAGCCAGCTGTCGCCATCTTGGCAGCGCATCACTCCCAGATATTCGAAAATGGGCAAAGAGGCGGGAGCTGGTTGCTGAAGCCACGCCCACCTAACTCGACGGCAGTGTCAGCAGCGGCAATCCACCTGTCACTCAAGTGGCCACGCCCTTAATTATGCAGAAGTTTAAGGCTTAATATAATTTAAAAGGAGGAGTTATAAAAAAATTCACCCCCCTCATAGTTGTCATGAAGGGCAAAATTAGCTATATAGACCAAAACCACTTTTTGTACCAGGCTGTAAACATATTCTTTTCTGCTGTAAAGTTGGGCATTTTAACATGGGGAGTCTCTAGTGGCCAGTCGATGAACTGCAGTTTTAGTCACTTCCGTGTTGGTTTCACGAGAGAGAGCGGGAGGTCGTGTGAAAGCTGCTCCGGATGACAGATCTCTGAGCCGTCAGATCAGACACAGACCAGACGGAGGATCTTCTGCTCATGTCTTACAGGAACGAGTCCAGCGACTGGAGAAGCAGCTGAAGGAAATGGAGAAAGAAAAGGAGAAAGCGCTGAGCTCCCTCAGACAGGAGAGAAAGGAGCTGCTGCACAGCTCTCAGAGGGTATCATTACTGTATCTCAGTATTTATCAATACTTTGCATTTTTTTGCATTTTCATTTTTTTTCTATTTCAATTTTAAAGTTGAGTAGGGTTGTAACGGAGATTTTCACGGTATGATAATCTTCTCAGAAAATATCACGGTATATATTAAACAATAATTCTTATCAGTAACTATGACTCTTAAAAGAACAAGAACAAGTTATTTGAGTGAACAAATCCTTTATTACAACAAACTTGAAACCATTTTAATGAAAGTATTGAAGTCTCCCTTATAATAAAAATCAATAAAAATCACTTTCACTATATCACACTTTAACATTTTCATTAATGTTTTAAAATGTTTTTAAATTAAAATTTACAACAACTTTTATTTTTGGCAAAGTTAAAACATGGACAAACATGATGTTCCTTGAAAACAATGTTTAAATAAATTATTTTATCATAAAGAATATTATTATTGTTGTTATTATAACTTTGAAGTACATTGTACAATGCTAATATATTTCTTTCATAATTTCAAATTAAATCAATTGTTTTTGTCTATTTATTTTATTTTAATTGTAGTATTTTAAATAAAATTTTGCCTAACTGAAATAAAAACAAGTTTAGGTTTTCTTTATTTTTATTTCTGTTAATGTTCAATTTATTCCAATAAGCATAAATGTTTTTTTTTAGCATTTTTAGTTTTAGTTAACGACCAAATAAAATAAAATAAAATAATATTTAAATAATAAATACAGTAATATTTTAAATAAAATAACCTGTTGAGTTTATTTTAGTATCATTACTGTACTCTCTTAGTATTTATTAATATTTTGCATTAGTTTTTTTTTAAGTTGAGTAATTTTGTTGTATGTTTTTGTCATTTTTATTAGTGTCTATTTATTTTATTTTTAGTATTTTAAATAAAATTTTGCCTAACTGAAATAAAAACAAGTTTAAGTTTCTTTATTTTATTTCTGTTAATGTTCAATTTATTCCAATAAGCGTAAATGTTTTTTTTTTTTTTAGCATTTTTAGTTTTAGTTAACGACCAAATAAAATAATATTTAAATAATAAATACAATAATATTTAAAATAAAATAACCTGTTGAGTTTATTTTAGTATCATTACTGTACTCTCTTAGTATTTATGACTATTTTGCATTAGTTTTTTTATTTATTTATTTTTAAAGTTGAGTAATTTTGTTGTTTGGATTAGTCGTTTTTATTAGTGTCTATTTAGTTTTTTATTTTTATTTTAGTACTTAATAATTACTCACAAATCGCTGAAAATCACTCAAAAGCGCTATTCTGAAGAGACATAGAAAGTTCCTGAAATGCATAATTCCTCTCTGAGTTTTATGATTACAAACTGAACAATTGTCTTGTAAGATGATGAACTTTTGCCCAGACTTTTTTGTCAACCAAACCTGTTAATGTTAAAAGTTAATATTTCAATAATTTAGCAACACATTTGCATGTTCACGGTTCTCTGATGTCTGTTAATGGTCATAATACATGCAGATAAACTATTAAAATATTTAATATATAATATATAACTGACGATATTTAATATTTTAAAATATTTAACAATATTTATGTATTTAAAAATATTTAATCTTAAAATATATTTAATTATTTAATCTTAAAATCTATTTAAAATATTAAATCTTTTTTTAAGTGTTTTATTTTGGTTGTTTTTAGTTTATAAGTAATTTTTATGATTTAATTAATTATTAGCAACAGTGGCTGAAGTGAGAGAATGTCATTAAAAATATACAAGGACCCAAAAATATCACTATAAATAATTTAATCTAATTTTGCTTTTGTTCCAGAAATGAATGATTCCTTGTTGAGGATAGAATTATTTTGGAATCATTACTATACTATGTTGGTATTTATTAATATTTTTCATTAGTTTATATTTTATTTTACATTTAAATTTTAGTTAAAATTTAGCAATTTTTTTATTAGAATTTTTATTGATTTATTTTTTAAGAATTAAAAAAAAAAAGTTTTTTACCCAGTATTTGTGTGTTATGTATTTTTATGCTCATCACATTTACAATAGCAACAGTTCACTTGATGCCTATGTAGACAGCATGGCACTAGTGCACTAGTTTTTGGAAGAGAGCCTCGTTTATTGTAATCATTTATGTTTTGGTTTTTATTATAATAATTGCATTTAATATTGTAGTTCTCTTTGTTTAGCTAATATCATTGCTCAGGATGTGTCACTCACTAAACATCGAGGACATTTGCCTTTGAAGGTTTTGAAAGAGAAGAAGCCGCTCACTGATTGGTCCAACATCACTGGCTCCACCCCCTGCGTGATGTCACTCAGCCCTCTGACCATTCACAAGGCAGCGCAGGTACAGTGTGAGCGTGCATGCCAGGGTTTGACTGCAGTGAGTGATGAGTTTGAGTGCATTGACTGTGTTCATCTTCATGTAGGAATCACTGAAGGACGGATCCAGTTTGCCTCGCAGACGCAGCTCGCACAAGAAGAACACAGACAGACCGCTCTCTGCACAAGGTGAGCAAGCCAGACAGGTGAAACGGCATTCACTAGGACACAAATACCTGCTGAAATGTGGTTTAACTGGCGTCAGACTGTAAGTAGGTCAAACAGAAACACAATTGTGCAGAACAAGCAAACAGCCAAAGGTCCTGCTGATCATCAGCTCTGATTTGGATCGAGGTGTGTCCGTGTTACTGGAAAAGCCAGTGGAGCCGCTGCGACTGCTGTTGAGACACACAGCTGTGCTTTTGTTCCTGACAGTCATTTATCTCACCAGGAAATCAATCAAAGACTATCTGTAACGGCGTTATTTTAGATACTGTTACGGTTTTTATTTCTATTTTGATTTAGTTTGTATTTTTCTATTTCTGTTTTCATTTTAGTTAGTTTTGCCATTTTTAGTATTATTTTATATATTATTATATTTTATTCTTATATAATATATATTTATTTATATATAATATTTATATTATAAATATAATGTGTGTGTGTGTGAGTGTGTGTGTGTGAGTTTGTGTGTGTGTGTGTGTGAGAGAGAGAGAGAGTGTGTGTGTG
>NW_015544237.1:19808-27749 GCF_001515605.1 Sinocyclocheilus anshuiensis
TCGCAAACAGGTCGAGACGCCGCTGTGTTTTACAAATAGTTTTTACAAAACAAACGACAAGTCAATAAGACTTCAAATGAGATTGTGATTAAAGGTCATTTCATTTGCTAATAACGTTGTTTCTGTTTAATTGCTTGCGTTTTTCCTCTTTTCTAAATAGCTTAGGATAAAAATTAGAATCTCATGAAAACACGTTCAAGTCACATTTCACAACAAAATCGAAAAAAAAAAATTTGAATAAGGAAAACAACCTATTTTTAGAATTTTATGATTTTATTCCTAATGGGTAAAACTTGCATTAATTTTGCATTAATGCAATGCAACGTTTTGTTTTGTTTTTTATATATATTTTTTTCACTTTTCACATTGCTTTTAATGGTAATTCTTATTATTGTCATAGAGTGATTATTAAAATGTAATTTAATTTATTCTGATTTTTTCCTCTATTATTTATGTATTTAACATTTTTATATATTATTTTTTAAAGGGATAGTTCATCCAAAAATGGGAGTTCTGTTATCGGTCACTGACTCTCGTGTCTTTCCAAACCTGTTGGACTTTCTTTCTTTAGTGGAACACCAGATATTTGGAAGAATGTTAGTAAACAAACTGTTTTGGTTCCCATTGACTTCCATTGAATGGTCAAAAAATATAAGAAAAGTCAAACTGTTTGATTACAAAATATCTTTTGTGTTTATCATAAGGTGAAAAGTCGTACAGGTTTGGAACGACGTAAAGAATTTCTATTTTTGGTGAACTGTCCCTTTAAGATGTGTGTCTGATAAATGCTGGAGTGTGAATGTAACGCGTCCCGTTGTTTTCCCGTGTCAGTGTTGGTGCGCATGACTCCAGACAGGTCGCCTCGCCTTCCTCATCTCGCCCACAGACTGAGTAATGGACACTGTAACGGGCTGAGATCAGCAGCACAGAGCGATGGGAACGACTCGCACACACCGTGCAACAGCACCAGCAACTCCCGCGCGCCCAGGTGAGCCAGACTGTGTGCCATAATACTGTACTAGAAGTCTAGAAACAGGTGTGTGTGTGTGTGTGTGTGTGTGTGTGTGTGTGTGAGAGAGAGAGAGAGCGAGAGAGAGTGTGTGTGTGTGAGAGAGAGAGAGAGCGAGAGAGAGTGTGTGTGTGTGAGAGAGAGAGAGAGCGAGAGAGAGTGTGTGTGTGTGAGAGAGAGAGAGAGCGAGAGAGAGTGTGTGTGTGTGAGAGAGAGAGAGAGCGAGAGAGAGTGTGTGTGTGTGAGAGAGAGAGAGAGCGAGAGAGAGTGTGTGTGTGTGAGAGAGAGAGAGAGCGAGAGAGAGTGTGTGTGTGTGAGAGAGAGAGAGAGCGAGAGAGAGTGTGTGTGTGTGAGAGAGAGAGAGAGCGAGAGAGAGTGTGTGTGTGTGAGAGAGAGAGAGAGCGAGAGAGAGTGTGTGTGTGTGAGAGAGAGAGAGAGCGAGAGAGAGTGTGTGTGTGTGAGAGAGAGAGAGAGCGAGAGAGAGTGTGTGTGTGTGAGAGAGAGAGAGAGCGAGAGAGAGTGTGTGTGTGTGAGAGAGAGAGAGAGCGAGAGAGAGTGTGTGTGTGTGAGAGAGAGAGAGAGCGAGAGAGAGTGTGTGTGTGTGAGAGAGAGAGAGAGCGAGAGAGAGTGTGTGTGTGTGAGAGAGAGTGTGTGTGTGTGTGAAGGCATTAAACTCTGGGTGGAATCAAAGGAATAGTTAAAAGAAATTAACATCCAGTCAATCATTATTTCATTCATACCCATATGCTGTTATTTATAATCTGAAATATAATAGCAGAATTTTTAACCTATTTTAATTCAGCTCAGTTCCATAGAAAAACAGTTAATAATCCATAAGCAGGACTGTTGACTTTCAAAAATGATAAAATACACCATAACAGTAGTCCATATGACTTATGTACTGTAAAGGATTAGTGTGAGAAACAGATGCAAATCAGGGTTATTATAATTAACTACAACTAAAAAAGTTACTTTAAATAAAGTAAGCATTAACTGAAATAAAGTACAAAAATAAACTTCTTTTATAGTTGCCAAGGCAAAATTTCTCATTTTCACTTACTAAAATAACTAAAAAAAAAAAAACTAAAGATGACAAAAACACACAACAAAATGAAAATAAAAACTCAATGATGCTAAAATAACACTGACTCAAACTAATCAATGACATCAAAACATTCACATCCTTTCATCACTTGGCGAGAAGAGAAGATTTCCAGACAATAATGGCTTAAATTTCTCTATATTATCTTATTATAATATGTACTATATTATCACCTAGCGATGTATTTGAAGTTGGATCTACCTGTATAAGTATTTGCAGCTTTACCTGCATACATACAGTACACTCATGTAAAGTGATATATACTGTATTGTAAACCTCAATTGCTGATTGTTTATGTTGTCACAAAATGTAATGCTCCAGTTACTGACATAACCTCGGTTCCCTGAGATAAGGGAACGAGCGTTGTGTGTATGGGGAAAACTCCTGTTTTACTCTGTACTGAAGCCTGATTTATTCACGTTTGTGTAGCTGCATAAACCAATGGCGCTTTAGCCCGCCAGAAAGGGCAGAGCCGACCTGTATATAAGTCGGCTTGCAGTGCCATTCATCAGATCATTCGACTGAAGCGACAGATTCGCACAGCTTATAGCGCGGCAAGTGACACAACCTTATCTTTTCTCAGGGAACGAGGTTACGTTAGTAACCGGAGCATTCCCTTTCGAACGTTCACTTCACGTTGTTTGTATGGGGAACGCGTACAATCACGCCACGCTATGAGCAGATACAGGATCTCCTGCTCTGCGAGCTCAGTCTCGGAGCACTAACAAGGACCCCTAAAAACCTGAGCACATTGCGCCCCAAGTTGGTAGCTGAGAGCTCTAATATAACCACTTTGCCCAAGGGGAAGAGTGGAACATCAAACAGACAGAACTTGTGCCTGCAAAGCGGGGACGTCTAAGTTATAAAATCTGGCAAATGTGGACGGCGACGACCAGCCGGCGACTGCACAGATCTCACCAATATATATTCCGCTGGACCATGCCCAGGAGGAGGCCATTCCTCTTGTAGAATGCGCCCTCACACCTATAGGGCATTGCAAAGCTTCTGATGCGTAAGCCAGGGCTATCGCATTAACAATCCAGTGAAAAAGTTGCTGCTTTGTGGCCGGCAGCCCTTTATGCCAGCCTCCGAAGCAAACGAACAACTGCTCAGACTGCCTAAACAGGCTAGAGCGCTCCAGGTATACTCTCAGAGCCCTCACTGGGAAGAGCATGTTTGGACCCTGCTCACCATCTGTAACAGGGAGCGCCAATAGGGAGATCACCTGAGCTCTGAATGGAGTTGAGAGCACCTTAGGAACATAACCATGTCTTGGTTTGATAACGACCTTACAGTCATTATGCTCAAACTCACGAGGTGCTGATCGACAGCGCTTGCAAGTCGCCCACTCGCTGAACCGACGCCAAGGCAAGGAGGAGGGCTGTTTTAAGCGATAAGGGCCGCATATCGGCCGAGCTGAGCGGCTCAAAGCAAGGCCGTCTTTGGGCCCGCAGGACTATAGACAAGTCCCAAGATGGCACGGTCTGAGGACAAGGAGGATTCAGCCTCCGTGCACCCATCAGGAACTTAACGATTAGGTCGTTCCTGCCGATTGAATGGTCAGCTTCGAGAGAATGGTTCGCTGCGATAGCTGCCACATATACTTTGAGCGTGGAGGAGGTGCGCTCCTTATCCAGCAGCTCTTGCAAAAAGGTTAGCATGTGGGACACGTCACATGATATCGGGTCCAAACTCTGTGCAGAACACCAGTTAAGGAAGACTGACCAATTTTGGCTGTAAAGCCGTCTTGTAAACGGCGCTCTCGCCTCCAAAATGGTATTGCTTACTGGCATTGCACCATACATGAAGGCTCCACAGCTCCGGCCGGGGATGCCAAATCATGCCTTTCGCCTGTGAGAGAAGGTTCCTCCTCAGTGGAATGGGCCACGGGGCTGCTGCTGAGAGCTGCACTAGCTCCGGGAACCAGGCCTGGTTCCTCCAGAGCAGGGCCACTAGGAGGAGAGAGCACTTGGTCTCCCTGACCTGCCTGACGACCTGAGGAATCAGGGCGATTGGGGGAAATGCGTATAGGCGAGCACTGGGCCAATCGTGGGCCAGAGCATCTCGCTGTATTGAGAAGTATGCAGTGGGAGTTGTCTTCTGAGGCAAAGAGGTCGACCTCTGCACTCCCAAAGACTGACCAGATCTCTTGAACCGTTTGAGGGTCTAGCGCCCATTCGCCTGGGGCTACCTTGCCTCTGGACAGCATGTCTGCGCCAAAATTCAATCTGCCTGGCACATGAACCGCCCTTAGCGAGAGGAGTTCTTTCTGTGACCAAAAGAGGAGACAACGAGCCATCCTGCAAAGAGTGTGTGACCTGAGACCGCCTTGGTGATTGATATAAGCCACCACCGTCATGCTGTCCGACCGGACCAAGACGTGGTGC
Organism: Sinocyclocheilus anshuiensis; assembly: GCF_001515605.1. Lineage (NCBI taxonomy): Eukaryota > Metazoa > Chordata > Actinopteri > Cypriniformes > Cyprinidae > Sinocyclocheilus > Sinocyclocheilus anshuiensis. The sequence continues at coordinate 24,307 of NW_015544237.1, forward strand.
ACTTTCAAGACTGAAAGGAAGGTTTTCAGGGCTAAGAAAACCGCCAACATCTCTAGGCAGTTGATATGCAGGCGTTGCTCCGGGGCTGACCAGGAGCCGAACGCCGGATTGCCCTCCAACAGGGCGCCCCAACCCTTCTGGAGGTCAGGCCTAACATCATTCCTGTTTGGAACAGGCGGGAGGTCGTCCAGGTGGCCACAGCCTTGATACAGCGGTGGTCTACCCTCCAGCACCACCAAACTGGCCAGATCTGTTGCTTTTGTATCAAGTCAATTGTTCCACTAAATAACAGCATATGGGTTTGCTATGATATGAGTAATTAATAAATAATGACACAGTTGTCATTTTGGTAACACTTACAGTTAGTTCCCATTAACTAACATTAACAATAAGCAATGCATTCGTTACAGTGTTTATTAATATTTGTCTGTGTTAGTTCGTGTTAGCTCAGGTCCATTAAATAATATTAACAGACACAACTTTCCATTTCAATAATGTGTTAGTTAATTAACATGAACTGTGATTAATAAATGCTTTAGAAGTGCGTTTCATTGTTAGTTAAGGTTAACTAATGGAAGCTTATTGTGAAGTGTTTCTTTAAGTGATGATCGTGTTCTGATCATGTGACCTCCGGTCTCTAAGCCCGCAGAGCCTCCTGGATTTAGTGGAGATGGAGCAGAAACTCCGAGAGGCCAAAGCGGAGCGGGAACGTCTGCTGAAGGAGAGAGTGAGTTACTGACCGACACTTGAAGAACTGAGCCTTGGTCATCATACAGCAAAAATATATTACAGCCAAATATATGTTCTATATATTTTTGGCCATTTTTTTATATATTTTTTAAAATATATTTTAAATGTATAAATATATATTTTTTTAAATATATACAAAAAATGGCGCAAAAAAAATATTTGCTAAAATATTTTTCAGAACATATTTATGTAAATATATTTTCTACCAGAATATTTTTTGGCCATTTTTTTTTTTATAAATTTGAAATTTAAAAATTGCATTAAAAATATATTTTTGTCATCATACAGCAAAAATATATAATTTCAAAACATTCAAAAAATGTCCAAAAATATGTTTGTTAAAATATGGTTCAAAATATATTTACGTAAATATATTTTCTACTAATATATATATATATATATATATATATATATATGGCCATTTTTGTATATTTTTGAAAATATGTTTATACATTCAAAATACATTTTTTAAAATATACAAAAAATGGCCAAAAATATATTTGCTAAAATATGTTTCAGAACACATTTATGTAAATATTTTTTTATGTATTTTTGATAAAATATTTTAAATTAAAAAAATGCATTTAAAAATATATTTTGGTCATCATGCAGCAAAAATATATTATTTCAAAACATTCAGAAAATGGCCAAATATGTATGCATATGTTTGCTAAAATATGTTTCAAAATATATTTATGTAAATATATTTTCTACTAATATATATATATATATTTAGCTGTTTTTGTTTTGTATATTTTTGAAAATATATTTATACATTTAAAATATATTTTTAAAAATATACAAAAAATGGCCAAAAAATATATATATTTGCTAAAAAATATTTTTTCAGAAAATATTTATGTAAATATATTTTCCACCAGTATTTTGTTTTTTGGCCATTTTTTTTATATTTTTGATCAAATATTTTAAATCTAAAAATTGCATTAAAAATATATATTTTGGTCACCATACAGAAAAAAAAAATATTTTTTTAAATATATTGTTTCAAAACATACAAAAAAATGGCCAAAAATATTTTTGCTAAAACATGTTTCAGAATATATTTACGTAAATATATTTTCTACTAATATATATATATATATTTAGCTGTTTTTGTGTATTTTTGAAAAAATATTTTATATTTAAAAATATGTTTTGAACTCCATATATTTCAGTCCAAGAAAATGCATTCACATATGTCACATTTGAAGAAAAACTTGATTTGTTGTCTATAACACGTGTGAACATATTACACATTTGAAAGAACCTCAGCATAGAACAATTTAAAATGCTCCAAAAAAATGCAACATATAAAAATATGAAACATTATTAAATCATTATAAATCTAGCTTTGACTTCTAGTAGGTCATCCACATTTGTATTTAGCTTAAATGTATGTTTTCTTGCCTCTGAAATACATTTAGAAATATATTTTGGTAAATGAAGGTTGAAACTAAATATATAAATATATTTCATTGAGCTTTACTGTTTTCCATCTGTGCTGTTGCTCAGAATATCTTCAGCTGTGATTGGGTTGCATTTGATCACATGACTGATTGAGTTATGCAGCAGTTCAATAAACAACATTTACCTTTACTTGTATTCATTAAACAGACACTTCCATCCAAAGTCACTTAGAAATGAGGAGCATCATAAGCAGTATTCTTACACACAGCCCAGTGTTTCACACTAACTTAAGTCACAGTGATGTGAAAGTGAAACCAGAATTAATACTGAGACTAAATTTGAGAACATTTCTAAATAAAACCAAACTGGTTTGCGGTCTGGATGCAGGAGGAGCGACTTCTGGCAGAACAACGCCGAGAGAAAGAGCTGGAATCTGTCCAAATGCAGACGGATGCACGGAAAGCAGAGCTGCACGACGAGGAGCGACTGCAGATCAACTCAACACACAGAAACCTGGAGGTACTTCTGCTGATTATGAGACGACTTTACCCAAAAATCAACATTAGCTGAAAATATCCCCACCTTCAGGTCATCTGAGATCAGGATGAGTTTGTTTCTTCATCAGATTCTGAGAAATGTAGCATTGCATCACTTGCTCACTGCAAGTGAATGGGTGCCGTCAGAACGAGAGCTGATAAAAACATCACAAGTAATCCACAGCACTCCAGTCCATCAGTTAACATCTGGAGAAGACACACGCTGAAACAAACCCAGCATTAAGACATTTTCAACTAAAATACATAGAGTCCATAATCCATAACTCTTCCTCCAGTGAAAAAGTGTTCTGGTGTGAATCAGGAGAGAAATCTGCACAGATCAAGCAGCGTTTAAACAGTTCTAAACAAATGTGTGGCTGGATTTTGATGTGAGAGACAACAGCAGATGACCTTTTTCACATTATTATGGATTATGGACTCAATGTATTTTAGTTAAAAATGTCTTAATGCTGGATTTGTCTCAGCTTTTGTCTTCTCCAGATGTTAACTGATGGACTGGAGTGCTGTGGATTACTTGTGGATTATTGTGAGGTTTTTAATCAGCCGTTTGGACTCTCATTCTGACGGCACCCATTCACTGCTGACGATTCAATGGTGAACAAGTGATGCTAAATTTCCTCAAATCTGTTCAAACAAACTCATCTACATCTTGGATGGCCTGGGGATGAGTACATTTTCAGCAAATTTATTTTTTTGGATGAACTGATCCTTTAACATAATGACTTCACT
>NW_015544237.1:27817-31296 GCF_001515605.1 Sinocyclocheilus anshuiensis
TGACGGCACCCATTCACTGCAGAGCATCCATTGCTGAGACACTGAAACTGACGGACTGGAGTGCTGTGGATTACTCGAGTTAATGATGCTTTGAAATCTTAAATCCGCTGAATGTTTCTGTCTGTTTCGCAGCAGGGCGTCCCGCTGTCTCTGACGGTGAACTTTGACCTGCGGGCTCACGTGGAGGCTCTGGGTCATAACGTGTCGGGCTGTATGGGGGTCAGTCTGTCTCCCCGGAGGGGCGGCGGCTTTCTGCACAGGAGAGAAATCTGCACAGATCAAGCAGCGTTTAAACAGTTCTAAACAAATGTGTGGCTGGATTTTGATGTGAGAGACAACAGCAGATGACCTTTTTCACATTATTATGGATTATGGACTCAATGTATTTTAGTTAAAAATGTCTTAATGCTGGATTTGTCTCAGCTTTTGTCTTCTCCAGATGTTAACTGATGAACTGGAGTGCTGTGGAATACTGTGATGTTTTTATCAGCTCTCGTTCTGACGGCACCCATTCACTGCAGAGCATCCATTGCTGAGACACTGAAACTGACGGACTGGAGTGCTGTGGATTACTCGAGTTAATGATGCTTTGAAATCTTAAATCCGCTGAATGTTTCTGTCTGTTTCGCAGCAGGGCGTCCCGCTGTCTCTGACGGTGAACTTTGACCTGCGGGCTCACGTGGAGGCTCTGGGTCATAACGTGTCGGGCTGTATGGGGGTCAGTCTGTCTCCCCGGAGGTGCGGCGGCTTTCTGACCAAACGAGGAGGACGAGTGAAGACCTGGAGGAGGAGGTGGTTCATCTTCGATCTGGACCACCAGAGACTGGCCTACTACACCGGTGAGACACACACAAACACACCGCTTTCTTTACATCCACATTATTTCCAGCAGAAGCTTGCAGCGTCTCACCAATACTCCACCATTATAACAGCTCCAGGATCTGGCTTGTTAGACGTTTGAAAGTGAGGAATTTAAGACAGAAATATTTGTATTGGAACATTTTTGAGACATTTTCAAATGCAGTTCAAATCACAATATATGACGAAATAATCAACGTATAATCTTTTGGCCAAGTTGTGCATCCCTATAGCATGTAAATAATTCAAATAAAAAATCTAAATAAAACACTTACTAAAAAATAGATATTTAATCTGTTTACTTGCATTCCATGCAGTGTTATTTCAGTGTCATTTAAAGATATTTTTAATTAGTTTTATTTTTGTGTTTTCCATTTTCAGTTTAGTTAAACTAAAATGTCTATATAGTTTTTAGTTATTTTTATTTTAGTTTCAGTTTTAGTACATCAGTATTTTAGTACATCAAGTTAAACTAATAATATTAATATTAAATAGAATATTAATAATAATTAATAATGTTTTGTAATTATTTTTTTATATATATATTTTCCATTTTAATTTTAGTTGTAGTAATTTTGTTGTTTTTTAAATAAATCTATATAGTTTTTAGTTATTTTTATTTCAGTTTCAGTTACTTTAGTACATAAAGTTAAACTAAACGAAAATATTAATATAATAAATAGAATATTAATAATATTTTTGAATCATTTTTATTTTATATTTTCCATTTTAATTTTAGTTGTAGTATTTTATTTTTAATATGTCTATATAGTTTTTAGTTATTTGTATTTTAGTTTCAGTTATTTTAGTACATCAAGGAAAACTAAACGGTAATATTAATATTAAATAGAATATTAATAATATTTTTTAATAATTTTTATTTTATATTTTTAATTTTAAAGTTGTAGTAATTTTGTTGTGTGTGTGTGTGTGTGTGTGTTTTTTAAATATGTCTATATGGTTTTTATTATTTGTTATTTTAGTCATGTTAGTTATTTTAGTACTTTAAGTTACACTGAGCAAAAATTTGACATTATTTTATATTTTTAATTTTAAAGTTGTAGTAATTTTGTTGTGTGTGTGTGTGTGTGTGTTTTTTAAATATGTCTATATGGTTTTTATTATTTGTTATTTTAGTCATGTTAGTTATTTTAGTACTTTAAGTTACACTGAGCAAAAATTTGACATTTTGCCTTAGCAACTAGCTGTTTTTTTAGTTTTTTTAGTTCAGATAATATTTGATTTCAAATCGCAAAAATGTGTGTGCTTTTCTTTAATGGTTTTAGTTTTAGTTAACGATAATCATGTAAGCATTCACCAATATTAGAGAAAATGTGTCCTAAAAAACTCAAATATTGAGTTAAAATGTCTGTGTGACTTCATGAAAGAGGTTCATCCGAGAGAAGAGCTTGTGAATGGCTGTATTACAAACACGTCACACTAATATGAGCTGGAAGCCAGTGTGTGATCTCACTGCTCTTCTCCTGTTTCCTCAGAACTCGATGAGAAGAAACTCAAAGGCGTGATTTACTTCCAGGCCATCGAGGAGGTTTATTACGATCATCTGCGAACAGCTACAACAGTGAGTTCATAACGACTTTAGCCAGCTCCAGACTGGACTGTTTTACTCTCGTGTGTGACCCTGCAGCACAAAAGCAGTCTTAAGTCGCTGGGGTATATTTGTAGCAATAGCCAACAATACATTGTATGGGTCAAAATTATAGATTTTTCTTTTATGGCAAAAATCATGATCATGTTCCATGAAGATATTTAGTAAGTTTCCTACTGTAAATATATCAAAACTTAATGTTTGATTAGTAATATGCATTGCTAAGAACTTCATTTAAATGCGATTTTCTCAATATTTAGATTTTTTTGCACCCTCAGATTCCAGATTTTCAAATATTGTCCGATCCTAACAAACCATACATCAATGGAAAGCTTATTTATTCAGCTTTCAGATGATGCATACATCTCAATTTCACAAAATTGACCCTTATGACTGGTTTTGTGCTCCTGGGTCACATATATTTCTATAAATCAGATGATTTCTAAGAGTTGACTTATTTCTGCGTCTCTCGTTGTGCCGTTCTCAGTCTCCGCGGCCGAGTCTCACCTTCTGTGTGAAAACATACGAGCGGCTCTTCTTCCTGGTGGCTCACAGCGCTGAAGCCATGAGGATCTGGATGGACGTTATAGTCACAGCCACAGACGAACACAGCAGATACTGATGAAAGCTGCAGATCAGATCACTCAGGAGCAGAGGATGCTGGGATACGGAGCTTCAGGGGTCTGTGTTCTGCTGCCACCTGCTGTTACACTACCAAAACACACCTCAGTGACTTACGCATTATTTATTACTCTTACTTTTTCATTTTTGTCATATTTTGCTATTGAAATGGGGGGGGTCCTGCAAAGGGTTAATAAATATTTACATTCCAAACAAGGTGTCAGAACGAGCAGTTCATTGTGATTCTGTGCAGGGAAAGGAAAAATATTAATAAATATGATTTAAATAAACAAATGCAATTTAAACCTAAAGGAAAAATCTATTTCAAAATGCATGCATATTTCAAAATGAGTATTCAAATAGGTAGTTCACTTAAAATTAAACTTTTATT
>NW_015544237.1:31721-32457 GCF_001515605.1 Sinocyclocheilus anshuiensis
GCACCCTCAGATTCCAGATTTTCAAATAGTTGTATCTCGGCCAAATATTGTCCTATCCTAACAACCGCTTATTTATTCAGCTTTCAGATGATGCATACATCTCAATTTCACAAAATTGACCCTTATGACTGGTTTTGTGCTCCTGGGTCACATATATTTCTATAAATCAGATGATTTCTAAGAGTTGACTTATTTCTGCGTCTCTCGTTGTGCCGTTCTCAGTCTCCGCGGCCGAGTCTCACCTTCTGTGTGAAAACATACGAGCGGCTCTTCTTCCTGGTGGCTCACAGCGCTGAAGCCATGAGGATCTGGATGGACGTTATAGTCACAGCCACAGACGAACACAGCAGATACTGATGAAAGCTGCAGATCAGATCACTCAGGAGCAGAGGATGCTGGGATACGGAGCTTCAGGGGTCTGTGTTCTGCTGCCACCTGCTGTTACACTACCAAAACACACCTCAGTGACTTACGCATTATTTATTACTCTTACTTTTTCATTTTTGTCATATTTTGCTATTGAAATGGGGGGGGTCCTGCAAAGGGTTAATAAATATTTACATTCCAAACAAGGTGTCAGAACGAGCAGTTCATTGTGATTCTGTGCAGGGAAAGGAAAAATATTAATAAATATGATTTAAATAAACAAATGCAATTTAAACCTAAAGGAAAAATCTATTTCAAAATGCATGCATATTTCAAAATGAGTATTCAAATAGGTAGTTCACTTAAAATT
>NW_015544237.1:32506-35113 GCF_001515605.1 Sinocyclocheilus anshuiensis
GGTGGAGCTGGGGAGGTGGAGGGTTTCAGAGGAACTCTAAAGCGTGCTGAGAAATGCTCTAGTGAATGATAACCAGCCGTTTAAATGTAAAGCAGCAAGCTCATTGGCTGCCTCTGCAACATGAACCAATCAGCTTGTGCCAAGAAGTTTAACACTCAGTTTGTGTTAACGACCGATCAGCCTGCCATCTAGAGTTTAATAATAGAACTTGGCATAGATGTGTGCGTGAAACTTTTGTTTTTATATATATATATATAAATCCTTTAAAATATCATTTATTTCTGTGATGCGCAGCTGTATTTTCAGCATCATTACTCCAGTCTTCAGTGTCACATGAGCTGTCACTTCTTATCAATTTAACACGTCCTCGCTGAATAAAAGTTTTAATTTCTTTCAAAAAAAGAAAGAATAAATATTTACTGACCCCAAACTTTTGAACGGTAGTGTATATTGTTAGAAAAGATTTCTATTTTAAATAAATGCTCTTCTTTTTTAACTTTTTATTCATCAAAGAATCCTGAAAAAGTATTGCAGTTTCCAAAAAAATATTTGGCAGCACAACTGTTGATAATTCTAATAATAAATCAGCATATTAGAATGATTTCTGAAGATCATGTGACACTGAAGACTGGAGTAATGATGCTGAAAATACAGCTGCGCATCACAGAAATACATTACAGTTTAACAGATATTCACATAGAAAACAGTTATTTTACATCATAATAATATTTCACAATATTACTGTTTTTCCTGTATTTTTAATCAAATAAATGCAGCCTTGATGAGCAGAAGAGACTCCTGTAAAAACATTACAAATAGCTCTGATCCCAAACATTTGACCGGTAGTGTGTATATAAATGTAAAAAATTGCCTTAAAGGTAAAACAAGGTTTTACAAAAAAAAAAAAAAGTGTATATATAAATAATTTTTTTTGTTGTTGTTAGACTATGTGGCTTATAAAATCTTTCAAACAATAAAAATGAATCCTTAAATAGATCACTTAAAATTAAACTTGACATTTATTATTATTCAGTGGAACACAAAATTAGACTTTTTGTTTAATCAACTCGCAACAAAAGTTAAACACAATAAAAGTTTCTTAAAGGATCACACATGATTTTTATTAGTACATTGTAACAATATAATAATTAAATCCGTCACGTATGCAGTGTGAGTGATTTGATGTGATTTGTCATTTAAACTCTCGTGTGCAGAATAAAACACGACGATGACGATCATAACCGGAATGTTTATTTACGATCTGATTGAATCTTTTGAATCCGATTCGTTGATCGTTACAAGCGTGTTTCAGACTGAATCTCGGACGCTCGGAGTTCTGCATCGATATCTGGCTGTCTGTGATGAAGATGAAGATGAGTGTGAGCAGCTCGCTGTATGTGGGCGATCTGGAGGCGGACGTGACTGAAGCCATGCTGTTCGAGCGCTTCCGGTCGCTCGGTTCGGTTCAGTCGATCCGAGTCTGCAGAGACCGACTCACCTGCCGCTCGCTCGGATACGCGTACGTTAACTTCGAGCGAGCCGCCGACGGTAAGAGCATAATCAGCAGTTATCAATAATAATCAGCTGACTGCTGTCAAAACATCATTTATTTGTTTTATTTTTAATGCATTCAAAACCTGTATATGATTTTCGCATTCCGAGTCCGTTATTTTTCAACTAAAACCCTACTGTATGTGATCAGCAGCTTCTCATTAATTAGCAGTGTTGGGGAAAGTAGCTTTTAAAAGTAATGCATTACAATATTGCATTACTCCATTAAAAAGTAACTAGTTACGTTACTTAGTTACTTTTTTATAGAAAGTAATGCGTTACGTTACTTTTTAAATCTGGACAGGGCTTGCTTGTTTGTTTTTCTTCAGCAATATAAAAAAGACACAAATGTTCATCTAGAGTAATTTTTGCTTATTAGTACAGTTGAACTGGATCATCGAAGGTCAGAAGCAAAGACCCCCAACACTGTTAATTAGTGAATGTCAATAAATGTCACCATGTTATTACCATGTTTTTACTGCATTAACCCCTTTTAGTTAATAAAAAAAAACGGAGAAATTCCTTGAAATTTCAATTACACATTTTTTTATTATCCCTCATAATAATGCATTCAAAATCTGATTTTCTAAATATATGATTTTTGCATTCCGAGTCCACTTGGAGCCGAGGAATCTATGTTTTATAAAACAGTTCTCATATTTTTCAACTAAAGCCATATTGTATCAACTTTAGCATACAGATACGATACAATATGTCACCATGTTATATTGTATCTGAGCAACTTCTCATTAATGAGGGAATGTAACAAAAATTCGAATTTTTAAATGTCACTATGTTATTACCATGTTTTTACTGCATTAACCCCGTTTTAGTTAAAAAAATTAATTCCTTGAAATTTAAATTACTCTTTTTTTTTTTTTTTTTTTGGTGCTACAGGGTGTATATAAGTATCTTCAAGGTACACAGTATTACCTGAAGTGTACATATTAGTACTTAAATATACTAGATTTTGTACCTTTTTTCTAAGAGCCTATACAGATCTTTTATTTTCATTCTAACCAGACTGGAGTTGTCTGACACAGATGTGGCTGAAAA
>NW_015544237.1:35491-49830 GCF_001515605.1 Sinocyclocheilus anshuiensis
GAGAGTCCAAACAGCTGATAAAAACATCACAATAATCCACAAGTAATCCACAGCACTCCAGTCCATCAGTTAACATCAGGAGAAGACAAAAGCTGAAACAAATCCAGCATTAAGACGTTTTTAACTCAAATACATAGAGTCTATAATCCATAATAACTCTTCCTCCAGTGAAAAAGTGTTCTGGTGTGAATCAGGAGAGAAATCTGCACAGATCAAGCAGCGTTTAAACAGCTCTAAACACATATGTGGCTGGATTTTGATGTGAGACACAACAGGAGATGACCTTTTTCACCAGAGGAAGCGTTATTATGGATTATAGAAATATGAAATGCTGGATTAGTTTCAGCTTTTGTCTTCTCCAGATGTTAACTGATGGACTGGAGTGCTGTGGATTATTGTGATGTTTTATCAGCTCTCGTTCTGACGGCACCCATTCACTTGCAGTGAGACACTGAAGCAATGCTACATTTCTCCAAATCTGATGAAGAAACAATCTCGGATGGGTGAACTGTTTAAGTTCTGTTCCCATGAAGAAACAAACTCATCTACATCTTTAATAGTGCTTTGTAAGTGTCATATCTTGCACTTCAAGGTTCGTGGGACACTTCAAGTCTCAAAAAGAGCGCGAGGCTGAAATGCAGGCGAGGAACAAAGAGTTCACAAACATTTACATCAAGAACTTTGGGACGGATGTGGATGACGAGATGCTGACGGAGATTTTCAGTCAATTCGGTGAGTGTTTATTTTGAGGATGTGGTTGAAATGAAACTGTTTTCTCTTGTTTTATCGCATCTGTGCTTTGTATGTGAGGCCCGACCCTGAGCGTTCGGGTCATGACGGATGAGAAGGGACACTCGAGAGGCTTCGGTTTCGCCAGCTTTGAGAAGCACAGCGATGCCAAACGGGTGAGTGATGTGAAGCTGAAGTGTGGGATTCCCAGTGAAAGCGACTGTGGAATATTATGTGCATCAAAGATACTAGGCAGTATTTATCTGGTTTTGCATATTCATTTTTAGATGTCAATGCCACTTTTTCTTTTTAATTCTGCTACTTTTTTCGATTTTTTTTTTAACCAATAAAAACACAATGAGGCTCCCATGAGTGGCGTCCCAAATGAAGTACTGTACACTTATAGTATCTACTATGAATTTGAGAAGATTTCCCTTCCACTATGTAAGAAAAGCTGTGCATAATTTGCAGTATTATTTAGTATTTTGTTCATTAATACAAAATAGTTAACAAAATGTTTGAATTATTATTAATATTTTCAATTTGTATGTATTTTATATTTATTTACAGTTTTCAATTAAATTTTAAGGTTTTAGCAATTTCGTTGTGTTTGTCATTTTTATTATTAGTTGTTTTTTTTTGTAGTATGTCTAAATAATTTTTTATTTTTATTTCAGTTTTAGTTATTTTTTTGTGAAATAAAAACACCTTTTATTATGAAAATCTAACTATATGTGTTACAACACAAAACAAATCTAAGATTGTATTAATGGAAGCCCATTTCTTATCAAAATATTGGGTAAATCATAACTATGACATAAAAAGTAGATTGTTGTTGTTGTTGGAATTACTACTTAAAAGGTCAAAATTGAGATAAAGTGCCATATATCTGCCATTGTATCTCATCCAATCATGATGCATATTCAACATATGTCCATTTAAGCTATCCAACCATGTGTTTCTAAGTATTTAATGCAAATCATTTTCTAAGATGCTTAAAAAGCTAGCATGTCTAAAACAACATTTCCTGTCTCACACTTCTTGCACACACACATTAAACAGATTTCCTGTTATCTCTCAGCTCATCAAAAACTCAAGCATATCGATGATGAAGCATGCTGTAGTAGAGTAAAGAAAGCAAAGGAAATAATATCACAATTTCAGATAATAATCAAATTTCCTCCACACCAGCTAAACCAGCTTCATGCTACCATTTCACTTCGGTGTGTTAATTGTGTCATTCTGTTCAGGTGTGTGGAGTTAATTATCCTTGTTTAAGTTCCTGTGTGTTCAGTTGTAGTTTGGCTTGTCTGTGTTAAAGGGATAGTTCACCCAAAAATGAAAATCACCTCATGATTTACTCACCCTCAAGCCATCCTAGGTGTGTATGACTTTCTTCTTTCAGACGAATCCAATCGGAGTTATATTAAAGGTGACATATCATGAAAATCGGATTTTTCCAGGTTTTAAGTTCTATAATCAGGTCCCCGGTGCATCTACCAACCAAGGAAACGTGAAAAAGATGAACCCAGTAACTTTGTTTTGGGAAGCCTTTTTCTGCAAGCGTCTGAGAAAACGAGCGCGTCTGATTTTGCTCCCTTGGTGACGTGGCAAAGGGATCTCATTATAATATTACCGCCCCTTAATCTGTAAGTTTACACCCACGCCGCCATCATTGTGTTTTCGCAAGCGACAACAGTGTACTAGTTCTAATGCCATGATGATAGTTTGAGCGAAGCATGCTAACTGTTCTGTGTTTGGCTGCACAGACGAGCACAGAACACTGTTTAGAGTCCCAGCCTCAGAGGAGACAACAGAGCAGTGCATTTATTGATTTATTTACTGTATATTGCTGCTGCCACACAGATCTAAAATAAACATGTGATTTATTTCCGTGCCTCACACGGCTCCGGGGGGTTAATAAAGGCCTCCTGAAGTGAATCAATGCGTTTTTGTAAGAAAAATATCCATATTTAAAACTTTATAAACCGTAATCTCTAGCTTCTGTGTAAGGTCCATAGCATAAGCTCCGGTGAGAAGTGAGAGAGCAAAACAAAACACCGGACATGAATTAGACGTACAAAACGAAGATTTATAAAGAAAGATGTGGGAGGATTTCGATATAAGCCGAGAGGAGACTGGTTTTCCTTTGGTAAAGTAAGGAAACTTTACTTCCTTTGCTCCTGTAAACAAACGTCGGTTTTCGCGTACAACAGTTAGCAGAAGCTAGAGATTACAGTTTATAAAGTTTTAAATATGGATATTTTTCCTGTGTTTTACTCACCCTCAAGTCATCAAGCAAAGTATATGACTTTCTTCTTTCAGACGAATCCAATCGGAGGTATGTTTAAAAATGTCCTGGCTCTTCCAAGCTTTATAATGGCAGTGAATGGGTGTTATTTAGTTATCATTATAGTTATAGTTGTTATTGTTATAGCTAAAGTTATGGTTATTGTTAGCTTTATAGTTATCGCTGAAGTTATAGTTATTGTTATATTTATCACAAAAGTTATTGTTAGTTATCATCATAGTTATTGTTACATTTATTGCAAAGGTTATTGTTAGTTATTATTATAGTTATCATTGTTGTTATAGTAAGTTATTGTTATAGCTATCTTTATGGTTATTTTAGTTTATAGTTTATTATAGTGCTATTGTTATGGTTATTATTGAAGTTATTATTAAAGTTATTGTTATAGTTATTGCTGAAGTTATTGTTATGTTATTGTTCGTTATCATATTAGTTATAGTTGTTGTTATAGTTATCATTACAGTTTTTGTTATCGCTGAAGTTGTCAGTTATTGCTATCATTGTAGTTATCATTATAGGTTTTATTATATTTATTGCAAAAGATATTGTTATAGTTATTGCTTAAGTTATAGTTATTGTGATTGCTTAAGTGATAGGAAGTTATTGTTACAGTTATCGTTATGGTTATTGTTATAGTTAGCGCTATTGTTAGTTATCACTGAAGTTATCGTTATTTTAGTTATTGTTTTAGTTATCGTTATAATTATCGTTATTGTTATAGTTGTATATTTTATAATTATTGTTATAGTTGTATATTTTTCTTACAAAAACACATTGATTCACTTCAGGAGGCCTTTATTCACCCCCCGGAGCCGTGTGAGGCACTTTTTATGATGGATGGATGTGCTTTATTGGACTTCTTTTGGACTATTGAAAAAGAACACCCATTCACTGCCATTATAAAGCTTGGAAGAGCCAGGACATTTCTGTCCCTTTAACGTCGTGTGTGCTACCCTGGTTGTTGGCTTACCCTTGTTGGATTTACCTGTGTGTTGGTTTAAAGAGTTTAGAAAATACCTTCATCATCTCCGTGCGTTTGTTATTACCAGCGTAGCCCTGACACTAGTTTAAAGCTCATTGCTCATTTCTTGTTGGAATTTTTAGTGTGGACTGAAGAGAGAGAGAGTGAAAAGGATCATTAAAAATAAATTATAGCACCACAAACATGACTGACGTAAGACTTGTGTGCTGTAACCCGCAGGCGGTGGAGGAGCTGAACCGGACGGAGCTGAACGGCAGGCGGGTGTTCGTGGGTCGTGCTCAGAAGAGACGAGAGCGTCAGGTGGAGCTGAAGCGGCGCTTCGAGCAGATCAGGCAGGAGCGCATGATGCGCTATCAGGTATCAGAGACTCTGCGTTTATCACACAGACTAAAGGTCATGCACTGCAATCAGCAGAACTACAAAGGTGAGGTCAGATGAGTGAGCTTTCACTTGGGGAAAGTCCAGTGTCAATAGTGTCGTAACAGAAGGCACTTTCAAACCAAGTAAATTCACGTGCCAAACTGAACCCGATGCGAAATCTGCATTTGGAAATCTTTCGCCCTCATGCGAAATTCCCAAATGCATAGATTCCTGTTGAAATGACTGGATTTCACCTGCGAAAATAACTATAAAGTATAACTAGATTGAAAAGTTTGTAGACAAACTTTAAGTTGGCTTGAAAAAGCCTGGCTAGAAAGTTCGAAAAAGTTTTAAAAGCTTGCAGTCTGAAAGTAGTTTGAAAGTTATAGTTTTAAGGATTAAATTTGAATGTTTTCAAGGCAATACAGTCTATCAGAAAAACAGATAGGTATAAAACATATTGCTAGGGTACCTGGGGTGGTTGCTAGGCTGTTTCTAGCATGGCTAGCATGTTGCTAACATGTTTTTAGCATGATTACTAGCATGTTGCTAGCATGATTAGCTTGTTTCTAGCATGATTAGCATGTTGCTAGCACAATTAGCATTTTAATAGCATGTTTCTAACATGGTTAGCATTTTGCTAGCATGATTAGCAAGTTACTAGAATGTTTCTAGTATGATTAGCATGTTACTAGCATGTTGTTAGCATAATTAGCAAGTTACTTACATGTTGCTAGCATGATTCTAGCATGTTACTAGCATGGTGTTAGCATTTTGTTAGCATGATTAACAAGTTACTAGCATGTTTCTAACATTATTAATATGTTATTAGCATTGTGTTAGCATATTGTTAGCATGATTACAAATTACTAGCATGTTTCTAGCATGATTAGCATGTTGCTAGCACAATTAGCATTTTAATAGCATGTTTCTAACATGGTTAGCATTTTGCTAGCATGATTAGCAAGTTACTAGAATGTTTCTAGTATGATTAGCATGTTACTAGCATGTTGTTAGCATAATTAGCAAGTTACTTACATGTTGCTAGCATGATTCTAGCATGTTACTAGCATGGTGTTAGCATTTTGTTAGCATGATTAACAAGTTACTAGCATGTTTCTAACATTATTAATATGTTATTAGCATTGTGTTAGCATATTGTTAGCATGATTACAAATTACTAGCATGTTTCTAGCATGATTAGCATGTTGCTAGCACAATTAGCATTTTAATAGCATGTTTCTAACATGGTTAGCATGTTGCTAGCATGATTAGCAAGTTACTAGCATGTTTCTAGTATGATTAACATGTTACTAGCATGTTGTTAGCATAATTAGCAATTTACTAACATGTTGCTAACATGATTAGCATGTTACTAGCATGGTGTTAACATTTTGTTAGCATGATTAACAAGTTACTAGCATGTTTCTAACATTATTAACATGTTATTAGCATGGTGTTAGCATTTTTTTAGCATGATTAGCAAATTACTAGCATGTTTCTAGCATGATTAGCATGTTACTAGCACTGGATTTAACCTGCGAAAATAACTATAAAGCTTAACTATTAACGATAACTATAAAGCTTTAATACTCATTCTCATTCTACGAGAACAGGAGAGTTCGTAGCACAAATATAACGATAACGACACCGAAAACGATAGAATTGGAATAACTTTCACAACGATTTTTTCTGGCTGATGAACGATACAAATATTGACAGCCAATCAGAATCCATCCTGCTTCAAAGAGCTCGAACATTTTAGCGGCAGACGACAAAACTGCAGAAACAGACCGTTATCGTCTGCTATAGTTATCATTATAGTTATTGTGGTAACACTTTAGTGTAGGGACCAATTCTCACTATTAACTAGTTGCTTATTAGCATGCCTATTATTAATATATTGGCTGTTTATTAGTACTTATAAAGCACATATTCAACATGTTATATGTTATAGTATACAGTTACAGTTATCATTATAGTTATTGTTATATTTATCGCAAATGTTATTGTTAGTTATTATCATAGTTATTGTTATATTTATCGCAAAAGTTATTGTTAGCTATTATTATAGTTATCGTTGTTGTTATTGTTATCGCTAAAGTTATGGTTATTGTTATATATCGCTTAAGTTATTGTTATCGTTATATATCGCTAAAGTTATTGTTATCGCTATTGTTATGGTTAATGCTGCTGTTATAGTAGTTGTTATATTTATTGCAAAAGTTGTTAGTTATCATTATAGTTATAGTTGTTATTGTTATCGCTAAAGTTATGGTTATTGTTAGCTTTATAGTTATCGCTGAAGTTATAGTTATCATTATAGTTATTGTTATATTTATTGCAAAAGTTATTGTTAGTTATCATCATAGTTATTGTTAAATTTATTGCAAAATGTATTATTAGTTATTATTATAGTTATCGTTGTTGTTATAGTAAGTTATTGTTATAGCTATCTTTATGGTTATTTTAGTTTATAGTTTATTATAGTGCTATTGTTATGGTTATTATTGAAGTTATTATTAAAGTTATTGTTATAGTTATTGCTGAAGTTATTGTTATGTTATTGTTCGTTATCATATTAGTTATAGTTGTTGTTCTAGTTATCATTACAGTTTTTGTTATCGCTGAAGTTGTCAGTTATTGCTATCATTGTAGTTATCATTATAGGTTTTTTATATTTATTGCAAAATATATTGTTATAGTTATTGCTTAAGTTATAGTTATTGTGATTGCATAAGTTATAGGAAGTTATTGTTATAGTTATCGTTATGGTTATTGTTATAGTTAGCGCTATTGTTATTTATCACTGAAGTTATCGTTAACTTATTTTAGTTATCATTATAGTTATCGTTATAATTATCGTTAATGTTATAGTTATCGTTATGGTTATTTTTATAGTTAGCGCTATTGTTAGTTATCGCTGAAGTTATCATTAATGTAGTTATTGTTATAGTTATTGTTATAATTATCATTATTGTTATAGTTATCGTTATGGTTATTGTTATAGTTAGCGCTATTGATATTTATCGCTGAAGTTATCGTTATTTTAGTTATCGTTATAGTTATCGTTATAATTATCGTTAATGTTATAGCTATCGCTATGGTTATTGTTATCGTATTAGTTTTCGTTCTTAAAGTTATCATTACAGTTATTATTATCGCTGAAGTTGTTATAGTTATTATTATAGTCATCACTATCGTTATAGTTATAATTATAGTTATTGTTATATTTATTGCTAAAGTTATTGTTATAGTTATCATTACAGTTATCGTTATAGTTGTTGTTATCGTAACAGTATCGTAACGTAACATAGTTATAGTAACTATTAGTTATTATTTTTTGTTTGAGTTATATTGTTATAGTTATCATTACAGTTATCGTTATAGTAACTATTATAGTTGTTATTTTTTGTTTGAGTTATATTGTTATAGTTATCATTACAGTTATCGTTATAGTAACTATTATAGTTGTTATTTTTTGTTTGAGTTATATTGTTATAGTTACCACTATAGTCATGCTGAAAGTTCTCGTTGTAGTTGTTATCATTGTAGTTGTCGTTACAGTAATCACTCTAGTGTACGTGTTTTGATGGTCCTGACAGGGCGTGAATCTGTACGTGAAGAATCTGAGCGATAGCGTGGACAGTGAACGGCTGCTCAGAGAGTTCTCTCCGTACGGGAACATCACCAGCGCTAAGGTAGCAATCGATCTGCGATACATAAAAGAATAGTTATCGTTATAGTTGTTGTTATCGTAACAGTATCGTAACGTAACATAGTTATAGTAACTATTATAGTTATTATTTTTTGTTTGAGTTATATTGTTATAGTTATCATTACAGTTATCGTTATAGTAACTATTATAGTTGTTATTTTTTGTTTGAGTTATATTGTTATAGTTACCACTATAGTCATGCTGAAAGTTCTCGTTGTAGTTGTTATCATTGTAGTTGTCGTTACAGTAATCACTCTAGTGTACGTGTTTTGATGGTCCTGACAGGGCGTGAATCTGTACTTGAAGAATCTGAGCGATAGCGTGGACAGTGAACGGCTGCTCAGAGAGTTCTCTCCGTACGGGAACATCACCAGCGCTAAGGTAGCAATCGATCTGCGATACATAAAAGAATAGTTGTGTCGTTATTTAATTGTAACCCAGTGAACGTGAAGATCCAGGAGTGTGTGTTCTGTTCAGGTGATGACAGACGGCGGCCGCAGCCGAGGCTTCGGATTTGTTTGCTTCTCGTCTCCCGAAGAGGCCACCAGAGCCATCACTGAGATGAACTGCCGCATCATTGATTCCAAGCCCATATACGTGGCTCTGGCCCAGAAGAAGAAGGAGCGTCAGACTCTGCTCATCCACCAACACATGATGAGACGCCAGCAGCTGGAGGCCTACTGGCCCAAACCACACGCTGAGCAGGTCCAGATTCACATCACGTCCTCTGATCATCCACAGACTGACAGAGACACACATGTGACGAGCTCTGTTATTATTTCACAGGTGCAGGATCTCTCTTCATACCACCTCACACAACCTCAGCCCAGCTCTCAATGGGACGCACAGAGCGTCAGCCCTCGGGGTGAGCAGACCTTCTTAAACCCGCAAGACTTTGGTTCATCTTCGAAACACAAATGAGGATGTTTTTAATGAAAACCAAGAGCTTTCTACTTTCTATCTAGACAAGGTAACCAAACAAATCCATATCAAAGATGAACCAAAATAAAACACTTTCTAAAATGAATGAAATCATAAAAATGTAAAAAAATTAAATAAAAAAAAAACGTATTAAAATGAATTAATAAAAAATATAACATGCAATTTTAAAACAAAAACTGTCAAAATAAAACACAAAGTAAACAGTTTTTAAATAAAAACAATTGAAATAAAACACTTACTAAACACTAAAACATAGAAATACAAAATTAAAATTAATAATTTTTAAGTAAAACAATGAAAATAAAACACTAAAATTAATTAAATCATAACAATCAAAATTTAAATAATCATTTTAAAATAAAAACGCATACTAAAATGAATTAAAACACTAAAATGTCAAATTTAAATCTTTAATTTAAAAATGAAGTCAAAACAAAACACATACCGAAATTAAATCATTAAATAATTTTAAAATAAAAATAAAGCAATAACAAAACAAGTACTAAAATTAAAACACAAAAAATGTGCAATAAAAATAAGTAAAAATACAGCACTTTTTAAAATTAAATAATAAAACATGAGCAAAATAATAAAAAGTCAAAATAAAACTAAAATTAATTTAATCATAAAAATGTGAAATCAAATACTAAATCAAAATAAAACATACTAAAAATCAGTTATATAATCAAATGTGAAATTAAAATACTTCATAAAAGATGTTAAACGGCTTCGGTGTGTCATCTAGAGCTTCTGATGTTTTTCTTTGTCGTCCCAGTGAACCTGCCTCGTTGTGCACCGCAGCACATCTACACTCCTGAAGTTCACGAGTTCACAAGCGAGCCGCAGCAGCAGTGGGCTGTTCAGCAGGTGCATTATTGTGGATTTTTGTGTTTGTGTGCACTGTGTAATAGTCATTATATATATCTTAAGCGTTTCTCGCTCTGGTTCAGGTGCAGGAGACTCTGAGCTCAGCAGACAACCAGAAGCAGATGCTGGGCAAGTCTGCTTCCATGTTATTGTGTCCTGTCGATGTTTTCAAACTCTGGTCTGATGTACTTTTGTCCCGCAGGTCTCAGTCTCTTCCCGCTGGTGCAAGACGCGGTCGGGCCGCTGGCGAATCAGATCACGGAGATGCTGCTGGAAACGGATGAGTCTGAGCTGCTGCAGCTTCTGCAATGCCATCAGTCTCTGTGCATGAAGGTCCGTTCCCGCTGCCTCGGCTTTGGCTGCTTTAATGTGTGATTTGTTTCTGAAGTGTGTGTGTGTGTGTGTGTTCAGGTGAACGAAGCGCTTGCTGTTCTTCAGTCTCATCAGCAGTTCAGCAGCCCTGTTATTCCAGCCGTCTGAGACACAGATTCAATCATTATAAACATTAATATAAGTGAAAAATTCCATTTAAATTAATTTAATAATTCAATGTCTATAAAAAGATCGTTCTCCATAAATAAACCAAATATGTATGTTTTTTCTGGTTTGCTTTTTACAAGGCATCTCTATTTCTTTTTTAATCACAATGCCACACTTCATTTTCTACATTAGAGTTAAAGTTGAGTGGAGGCGGATGTAACCTGTGCGATAACAAGCTATATCCAAGCAGTTTTCACTGGGTGCTATGATTTAGTACTTTATCAGCATTATTGTGTTTACAAACAATATTCCCAAAGCACACTACACACAAAACAAGTAATGACAAGAAAAAGAAATATACAATATAACAATAACAAACAACACAAACATTCATTGAGAGTGTACTGTATGTGTACTTGGATGACAAGAGCTGTATTTTTATTAAAATAAAAGGAGATAAACACATGCAAGTTTGTTTCTGCCAGGGGGAGAAAAATAATCTCACAATTCTATTATTATTATTATTTTTTTTTTCACAATTCTGAGGAAAAAAGTCAGAATTCTGAGTATATATCTAAAAATTCTGTTTTTGTTCTCTCAGATTTGGGGTGTCTGAGTTTATATCTCACATTTATAATTATAATAACTCATAATTGCGAGAAAATAAATGTTAGAAATTAAAAAAATTCATAAAATAAAAAAAAAAAATTCTTTACATTTTATAATTAAAAAAAAAAATAATCGCAAATACCCTTTTACTTTTTTATCCCGTGGCAGAAACGGCCTTCCATATGAAAGGATTAGTTCACTTCCAGAATAAACGTTTCTGGTAATTTACTCACGCCCATGTCATCCAAAATGTTTGTCTTTTGTTTTTTCAGTCGCAAAGAAATGAAGGTTTTTGAGGAAAACATTCCAGGATTTTGTTCAGTGCAGCTTCAAAGAGCTCTACACGATCCCAGCCGAGGAATAAGAGAAACCATGATCTAGAGAAACCATCGTTCATTTAAAAAAAAAAAATATATATATATACTTTTTAATCACAAATGCTCGTCGTGCACTAGCTGGACTTCACGCATGACGTAGTCATGTTTAACAAGGAGGCAAGACACACACCGATCTCGGATTAAAAATTGATATGACATTTAATGCATTTAGCAGACTATTTTGTCCAGTTCAAACATTCCCTGCAAAACCGAGCCATGACCTTGACGTTCTCCTTTATTCTCTGCGTCATTCGCGCCACTCTTATTCTATAATTGCACGGACTCTTATTCTGCTCTTACGTAAGAATATAAAGGAACCTCACGCAACATCCGGCGAGGACGCTTTCTTATCTGAGACGCACTTCCGCTTCTCTTCCCCTAACTTGTGCGGTGCGAGAGAGAACGCGTGTGCCTCAGAGCCTCGGCACGCATCTTATATAAAAAACTAAAAATACAAAAAAAAAAAAATCACAAAACTGACAAAAATACAAACAAAAAATCTACTTTTATTGCCGAAGAGCTCGGTGAAGCAGGATCCGCGGCAGATTTGAGGAGTTTGATCGCAGAGCAGCACCACAGCAGGCCTGAGGAGATTTTAATCCGCTTGTGTTGATCTAAACCGCCGAAACATCGACGCCAAACCGGTACCGAACGCGTTTTAATTCGTCTTTAAGTGCGTATTTGACCGTCTTCGAGGAGGAACCCGAGCAGTTTCGGTCGTGTCCGCGTGTGTTCAATCAGGTCCGCGTCTCGTGTGAAGATGAACCCCAGCGCGCCCAGTTACCCGATGGCTTCTCTGTATGTGGGCGATCTGCACTCGGACGTGACCGAGGCCATGCTGTACGAGAAGTTCAGTCCAGCCGGGCCCATCCTCTCCATCCGGGTCTGCAGGGACATGATGACCCGCCGCTCGCTCGGTTACGCTTACGTCAACTTCCAGCAGCCCGCCGACGGTGAGCTCACCTGCGCTGCATGCGTTTAATATTCATGTGTGTATATATATATATTACACGCATACATTTTTTTTTTGGTACAGTCTTTTATAAAAAAAATGTCATGTGTCGTTTATATTTTTATTAGTGTGCATATATATAGTTTTTATATTTTATATATTTATATACAATATATATTTTACACATTGTGTAGTTTTATATATTTAAATATTTATATTATTGTATATGATATTTTAGACTGTTATACTTGTATTTAGACTTTTAAATATTTACATGTGTATATATTTTAGATTGTTCTTTTTTATATTTATGTATATTTCAATCATATATATATAGTTTTTATATTTTATATTTATATACTATGTATTTTACACATTGTGTAGTTTTATATATTTAAATATTTGTTATTGTATATGATATTTTAGACTTTTTTATGTATTTTAGACAGTTTATATGTGTATTTTATATAGATTTTTTAAAATATTTACATTTAGATATTTTAGATTGTTCTTTTCTATATTTATATATATTTCAGTCAGATATTATATGGAATATTTGATATATTTATATTTTCTATAATTTTATAGATATACAATTATTCATATACACACAGATTATTATTTTTTACATAATTGTGTATATATATATATATGCATTTGATTTACTTTTTATATAGTTTAGATTGTTATATTTATATTTTATATATTATATGGAATGTTATGTTTTATATATATATATATATATATATTTTTTTTTTTTTTTTTACTTTAAATAGCATTTTGTCCACGCAATAATAAAAGGACACATTTAATTTATAATTTGTCTTAAATCTCATTTTGTAAAAAAAATCGTGAATCGAATCGTGAGTTGAGTGAATAGTTATGTCCCTACTGTAAAGTGAACTTTAATTCTTATTTTCAACAGGGAGTCAATCTCTACGTGAAAAATCTGGACGACGGCCTCGATGACGAGCGTCTGCGTAAAGAATTCGCACCGTTTGGCACCATCACCAGCGCTAAGGTACGAACTAGCCAGGGCTGATTGATTTAACCGATCTTCATTTTAATGAACTCGTATCAATTCTTAAATCCTTAGATTTATCTTTTAGCCTATACTCTTTTTCCTGTTGATGCATGATTAATTGCACTAAACATTATTTGTATCACATCACAATAATCACAAAAGGCTTTGATACTTTTGAGAAAAAATTCTCATCTTTCACAGGGTGTCCGCGGGTCCTTAAAAAGTCTTAAAATGTCTTAAATTCGGATTCGATGGGTCTTAATTATTTTTGGTCTCATTACCGCTAATGTGTGTGTGTGTATATATATATGTATATAGTTACATTTTATTTATGAATTGTTAACTAATAACCCTGGCTGCTAGTAGATGTTTTGATCTTATGGCGTGTTTGTGTGTGGCTGCAGGTCCAGCGCTCAGCATTCGCGTCATGACTGACGACAGCGGCAAATCTAGAGGCTTCGGCTTTGTCAGCTTTGAGAGGCACGAGGATGCTCAGAGGGTGAGGAGCAGCGTGTTAAGCCTCTGTGGGGTTTTGTAACGGTCCCTGCAGCGTTGTAACCTGACGTGTTTCCTCTGACGCTCAGGCCGTGGATGAGATGAATGGAAAAGAGCTGAACGGGAAGCAGGTGTACGTGGGTCGCGCGCAGAAGAAGGGAGAGCGCCAGACGGAGCTCAAGCGCAAGTTTGAGCAAATGAAGCAGGACCGCATGACTCGCTACCAGGTAACATGAGCCGCAGATGAGAGCGGTGAAGGGCCGTTGATGTCTGTGAAGTAGGGATGTAACGATGAAGCGGTTGAAAATCGATTCAAATATGTGACGATTAAAATCGGTTGAGATGCCAAACAAATCGCGATTCAGTTAGGGGTAGGAGTTTATATGACTTGCATGTCTGAAGGGAACTTACTGTCTTTAGAAAAGTCTAGATGGTATTTTTTCTTTTCATCTTGCCTCTGTATAATGCATATTAAAGTTCATAAGTGCAGCTC
>NW_015544237.1:50139-50449 GCF_001515605.1 Sinocyclocheilus anshuiensis
GTCCCGAAAATAACAGTAAAATAAGTACAAAAATGCATTACATTTCTGGGGTTATATTAATGTATCACTAAAGGGAACTGTCTTGAGAAAAGTTTCGATGGCAATGGCATTTTCTTTTCCGTATAAAGCGCAGCTCTGCTTTGTTTACTGCAGTAACCATGGAAACACTGTATCATTGCTGTTCACAAGCGCAGCTCGGCTTTGTTTACAGCGGTAACCAAGGAAACACTGTATCATTGCTGTTCATAAGTGCAGCTCTGCTTTGTTTAAAGCGGTAACCAAGGAACACTGTATCATTGCTGTTCATAAG
>NW_015544237.1:50676-72999 GCF_001515605.1 Sinocyclocheilus anshuiensis
TATCTAAAATTAAATAGCAGTTATTTATAAATATATAATATACTATAATATGATTATAAATTGATTAGATTCTACATTTTAACCTTTCATATTAACGTAGAAACAGGATGTTTATATCAAAATATAAATTGTGTAAAATTGTGTATCAATAAAAATATATAATATTTGTATAAATATTTTTAAAAAGTTGCAATGGACTATAATAGTGTAGACTTTTTAACCATTGAAATTAATGTACCATAGTGTTATATAAACATTATCTGAAATTATATCTGTAAAATAGTGTAATAATGAGTTACCGTATTTATTATGAGTTACAATATTTATATGTAAATGATCTACAAATCAATAGGAATTGAATATAATAGTTTGGTTCCCTGTCTAGTTTACCGCATCAGTTGATATTTTACTGATATATATCCAAACAAATCCCGCTCCCCGATTGTTTTAATACCCAGCCCTACACCGAACATCAGTGGTTCTCCTCCAGGTTTGTGTGTTAAACTTCTCTTTTGTTCAGGTGATGATGGAAGGCGGCCGCAGCAAGGGCTTCGGCTTCGTCTGCTTCTCGTCTCCCGAAGAAGCCACTAAAGCCGTGACGGAGATGAACGGTCGTATCGTGGCCACCAAGCCGCTGTATGTGGCTCTGGCTCAGAGGAAGGAGGAGCGTCAGGCGCATCTCACCAGTCAGTACATGCAGAGGATGGCTACCGTCAGAGCCGTGCCCAACCCCGTCCTCAACCCCTACCAGCCAGCGCCACCGTCCGGATACTTCATGGCCGCTATTCCACAGGTCAGAGGTCGCTTTCACCCCACTCAGTGTCATGTAGGCCTGTCGCAATAATCAATATATAGCGACATATCGTGCAGTATATGTGACCCTGGACCACAAAACCAGTCATAAGTGTCAATTTTTTTTAATTGAGATTTATACGTCATCTGAATACATGAGCTTTCCATTGATGTATGGTTTGTTAGGATAGGACATGACCTCAATTAGGGCTGGACAATAATGCAATAGCAATGTGTATCGCGATATAATTTTTTTCAATAACGGTGATATGATTTTTAAACACATTTACTTAGTCATGAGGTGCTAGTTCACATTTAAAAAATGCTTCTACAAACAAAGTTTAATCTGCAGATATGGCCTAGTTTAGAGATCTGACAGACATCTGAGTGCTGAGTAGTGATTGTGTTTCTCAGCAATAGTGTGCACTCTTAATTTACAGAGAAAAGAAGGTCAGGGAAAAATCTGCAGATGTAAAAATCGCCATACAAGTTCTTTGTGCATTTTTCTTTTTTTCTACTTGTTACTTTGCACTTTTTGTTAGAAAATGTTTATTTACTATTTATTCAAGTTCTTTAAGGTATCTAATATTTTGATACTTAATTTCCATGGTCTAAATATTCTAAAAAATTAAAAGTTTGTTGTCATTTGGAAGTGTGTAGGCCTTCTTGCATTATTATGCTGTTACATTGTGATTATATATTCAGTGGCATAAAATGGTCTTTAAAATGACAATAATATCCGTACATAACGCGGTGTAACTTAGTCATGAGGTGCTAGTTCACATTTAAAAAATGCTTCTACAAACAAAGTTTAATCTGCAGATATGGCCTAGTTTAGAGATCTGACAGACATCTGAGTGCTGAGTAGTGATTGTGTTTCTCAGCAATAGTGTGCACTCTTAATTTACAGAGAAAAGAAGGTCAGGGGAAATCTCTAGACAAGTTCTTAGTGCAGTTTTCTTTTTTTGCTACTTGTTACTTTGCACTTTTTGTAAGATAAAAAAGAAGCCCATTTATTCAGGCATTTTAAGGTATATAATATTTTGATACTTAATTTCCATAAACTTTTAATTCTTAAGAATATTTAGATCGTTGTCATTTGGAAGTGTGCATTATTATGCTGTTACATTATGATTATATATTCAGTGGCATAAAATGGTCTTTAAAATGACAATAATATCGATTATCGCAGTTATTTCTGGGGCAATATTTCGCACAACAAAAAGTTATCGTGCTAGGCCTAGTGTCATGCTTAAAGGTGTGGTCACTTATTATTGTTCAGGGGAATATTTGCTTGGGAATTGAGGGAGTAGGATTTCCCCACACAGGTTTCGCAACTGGTTTTTGTGAATTTATTGCATTGAGCAACAGAAAGCGACTTGTTTAAACGTGTATTTGTCTGAATGCTGATGTTAAAGCAAATGCTATCATAGTTTTTCATGCACGTTTAGTTTAACGGCTGTAATTTAGTAAACCGAAGACTAAAGAAATCACGACGGCGTTCAAGATGCTGGCTGTCAGAATAAAAGTCCTGCTTCTGAGGTATTGGTCAAGCAGAGGTCGTAAAGTCTCATCTTTTCACAAATGAAGGCCTAAAAAGGTCTTGTATCAAAGCAGGAAGTCGTTGCATTAAACGTTGCACGCACTGCAAAAAATGTATATCTTTTACCGTTTTGTTTTTCAGTACAATATCTAACCATTCTTAAATCAAGACTTGAGATGCAGAATTAACACAAAATCGTTTTCTAAGAAATTTCTAAGAAAAGAGTTTATGCTTAAAACAAGAACAAATATCTGTCAATGGGGAATTAGAATTAAGTTGAGTTTTGTGAAGTGTGACTGGTAGATACAGAAATTATTTCCATATTCTAGGTTTTTTTTTTTTTTATTCATTTAAAAAGATGTATTTTCAAACTTTGAAGTGCTGCTAATACAACTTGTGTTCTCCTTAGACATTCACACTTGGAAAATATATTGGCTTATTGATGTTCGCTTCAATTTATTCCTTAAATTTGGTCTTAAAAAACCTGGCCTTCTTAAAAACAGTTTACATTAGACAATTGAGCTCTTTTGTGCCCGTGGAAGTAACCGCGCATTAGCAGGCATCATGACGTGGTTTTTACTAGGGATGCACGATATTGGATTTTTGCCGATATGCCGATAATTTTCAACTCATTTTGGCCGATACCGATATATTATTTTTCATTTTTGTTAGTTTTTAACAAGAAATTATTTGTTAGAATTAAATAAACGATAATAAAGTTATTTTATAATGACCGTGCATTGAAGATTTGAAATAAGTATAAATAAACTATATATTAATCACTGAAATTAATTAAAAGTTTTATTTTTCAGAAAGATGCATGGTAACCGTAAAATTTTATTTTATGATTTAACATTTGTAAATGGTCTAAAGCAAAAGAGTTGTAAAAATTCTAAATCTTTTAGAGCTCATAATTTGTTTAAAAAATATAACATGTTACACATTAATGAACGAATCGGTATATATGAAATTTAATTTTAGTGTCATGTTTGTGATTTTTTATTTTATTTTATTGTTTTCATGCAAGCTATAACTTCTGACCTTTAAATCAAAACATTCTCATGAATTTATAGCATCAATTACTGCTTTATTTAATCAGAAACAGTTTAAATGTGTATTTTGCTTTCATTTTATTAGAAGTAGGCCATCAGTGCCCCCTACGGAATTAAAACTTCTTACCAAACACGTCATTCTGTATGTGCATTCTCAGTTTAAATGCAGCGATCAAAACCGTGAATCCAATCACTGCTAGCAAACCCTGAGCACATGTGAGTTAATATATACCTCTTATCGGCAAGACGTATCGGCATAATTTATCATATCGGACCGATATTTACATTTAAAGCCATTATCGGTCGATTCCGATATCGGTCCGATAATATTGTGCATCCCTAGTTTTTCCTCAAGCGGTTTCTCTCTTGTGTGTGATTGACAGGCTCAGAATCGTGCTGCTTACTATCCCACCAGTCAGCTCGCTCAGCTCCGCCCCAGTCCTCGCTGGGCCACTCAGGGAGTCCGCCCTCAGCGTGAGTAGCTCCGCCCACATTCCCTCCAGTACCTCCCACAGACCTCCGCAGCTCTTCGCTTCACTGCTTTGCTTCTCATTTCCGTTCCAGATTTCCAGAGCATGCCCAACGCCGTCAGACCTTCGGGGCCCCGTCCTCAAGCCTTCGGCGCCATGCGTCCAGCAAACCAGGTCCCGCGGGTGATCACGCCCCAGCGCATGGGTGAGCCATGAACCTGGCATTTATATGTGCAGCGAGCGCATTACTCCACAGCTCGCTGATCCTGAGTGTGCTCTGTGTTCCCCACAGCCATGGGCCCTCGCCCCACCGCCGCAGGGGCCGCCACAGGGACGGCTCAGGTGAGAGGAGTGCCGCAGTACAAATACGCACCTGGAGTCCGCAACCCACAGCAGCACATGCCCACTCAGCCGCAGGTGCCCATGCAGCAGGTACTAGCTTGTTTTTGCTGGAGCTCATGCTATTTACTCCTAAATTGATGGTTGCGATTTAAAATAACTTGAGAAAACGAGAACATGCATATCGCAAAATGTTAACTTATTTATAGAGTTAGATGTGCACTACCGGTCAAAAGTTTGGGATCAGTAAGACTTGTAATGTTTTTTAAAGAAGTCTCTTCTGCTCAAGGCTGCATTTATTTGATCAAAAATACAGAAAAAAACAGTAATCTTGCAAAATGTTATTACAATATAAAATAATGGTTCCTATTTTAATATCTTTTAAAATACAATTTATTTCTGTGATGCAAAGCTGAATTTCCATCATCATTACTCCAGTATAAAGTGTCACATGATCATTGAGGAATCATTCTAATATGCTAATTTATTATTAGAATTATCAATGTGCTGCCAAATATTTTTTTTAAACTGCGATCACAGAAATAAATTAGATTTTAATGTATATTAAAATAGAAAAACGTTAATTTACATCATAATATTTCACAATATTATTTTTTTTCTGTATTTTTGATCAAATAAATGCAGCCTTGATGAGCAAGAAACTCCTGTAAAAAAAACATAAAAAATCTTTCTGATCTCAAACTTTTGACCGGTAGTGTATATCCAACTATATCCACATGTATACATGTAAAGTGCCTGAATTTTAGTCGCAAAATGTAACTTCTCTAGCTCTTTATATGAAGTTGGATGTATAACTGTGCAACTTCATTTGCATGCATGATATAAATATACTATGTAGCAAATCTCAAATGCATGATTATATTATTGCAAAATGTAACTAACTATATATCATCGTCCAGCTCTAATCTGATGAATGCAACTATAAGGCATTAAGATATTATAAACATTAACATCATGGTTTTCTGTGAAGCTGTGTTGAAGCAGTGTGTAAGTGAAAAGCGTTTTGCTCCAGAACGTCAGATGAATGTCATGTTTGTGCACAAAAAAAGTGTTTGCTAACGTTTCTATATTTGACTCCCGTTCAGCCTGCTGTCCACGTTCAGGGTCAGGAGCCTCTGACGGCGTCTATGTTGGCTGCCGCGCCTCCACAAGAACAGAAGCAGATGCTGGGTGAGTTTATTCTTCTGTTCCTGTTTTGCTTTTGTTTTGTTTTTTCCCCCCGTGTGTTACAATGTGTCCCGTTTCATTTTATTTTTTTGAGCCAAAAATAAGTATCATACACTTTTACCATGAACACGCCCACTGAAATGACATTTATTGTAAGAATAGTTCATATACCAAAACATCTTGTCAGGCATGTTTAGAACCAGAATCATTAGATGTCATTAAAATACTCTTATTTAAGGATCGCAGCACAGCCCTAAAACATTAATTGTCATTTTAAATCTTTATCATTATCCTTCAAAACTCTAGGTATTACCAATTTGTCAGCAATGCATTTTTAATAATTTAAAAATAAGAATATATGTATATGTGTATATATTTATTTATTTTTTATTTAGTTGGTGTCAGAACTAGGTGTAGTTTCATTTTATGTAAATGTTACACTGAATGACACTGGAACATTATTTCAACCATATTTTGACAAGTTATTTGAAACAAAGTACTTTTCAAGTGCAATTGCATTTAATGTGCAATTTCTAATTTAAAAATTCAAATTCTATGTATATAAAATAACTTGTGGGACATCAATAATTTTGTTTAATATACAGTATACCCATGTTTTATTTACATATTTTTCTAATATTTGTAAGTTTTATGTTTTAAAATGTATGTAGATTTAAAAAGAAAAATATCTCATACATGCTCTTTTCCGCGACAGGTGAGCGTCTGTTCCCGCTCATCCAGAACATGCATCCCAGTCTGGCTGGAAAGATCACCGGAATGCTGCTGGAGATCGACAATTCCGAGCTGCTGCACATGCTGGAGTCTCCGGAGTCCCTGAGGTCAAAGGTCAGTGCTCATGGGATGCTCTGCCAAGTTATTGGATTTTTCCTGATAGCGGTGATGCTATTATCTCACCACTTTTAGTGATAATGTAATGAAATGTCAAGCATGTCTGTTTCAGATCGATATTCAGAGGAATTTGTAGAAATGTATTGTTTGATGTGGTGTTTAATAAAGCAATAAGCCCCAAGAAGCCATGGTTTACGGTGAATTTATAACAGCTAAGAGGCGTTGTTAGGTACGACGTAAAGTGGAGTGTCTAACAACGCCCCTTAGCTGTTATAAATTCACCGTAAACCACGGCTTCACGGGGGTTATTGCTTTTATAAAACGGTTATTCCATATACGTAGTTAGGTTTCACAAAATAAAACAGAGCAAATAAAGTGTAATGATATTAATAAAAACAGTATTCTTCCACCAAACAATGTAGCTCCTCAGAAACCGTTGTGGTTGCTACAAAGTGGTTGCCAAGCAACACATAAACGTAAACAAAGGTGTGTGTTACTTTGTAGAGTCATTTATAACAGCTTCGAACTGGCTCAGCCAATCAGAATCAAGGACCTATCTGTTTTATAATTATTATTTTTCTAATTCCAGGTGGATGAAGCAGTTGCGGTGCTGCAGGCTCATCAGGCCAAAGAAGCTGCCCAGAAATCAGTCCCCAGCACCGCTGTGCCAGCCGTCTAACACAAGGTGCGAGAAAAACTGCTTTTGCACTTTCATTATATTATGCACTCTTTCTCTGCTTGACTTTTTTCTAATCTTTGACATTTTTATTCCTTTTTCTTCCAGAATGGTTCTCTTTGGCCCTGTCTTCACCGAGAGGGACACATTTAAAAAAAAAAAAAAAGTAAATAAATATCGAAAAACCAGAAACTCGAACAGGAAAAAAACTAAACACGATGACATCCAAATGTTTTGCCAGGTTGAGACTAAATCTTGACCTTGTTTCTATTTAAAAATGTCCAAA
Source organism: Sinocyclocheilus anshuiensis (assembly GCF_001515605.1). Taxonomy (NCBI): domain Eukaryota; kingdom Metazoa; phylum Chordata; class Actinopteri; order Cypriniformes; family Cyprinidae; genus Sinocyclocheilus; species Sinocyclocheilus anshuiensis. Next base: position 57,872 of record NW_015544237.1, read on the forward strand.
AAAATAGAAAACTTTTAATTTTGAAAATTCCAAAACATTCCTTTCTTTTTATTCCTCTTAATGAATGCTCGTTGTCAATTGTGCTCTTGCAGTTGATTGCTGAACATTTGGAAAAGTACATTGGATTAAACTGCTTGGATAAATAAAACTAAACATTTATCATTGTTCATGTGTGTTATTATTAATGATCAGTTTGACCCAATCACGTATTGTGCTGAAATCCTTCGGACACATTAAAGCAGTTAAAAATGCTCTTATTTTAAAAGAGCTGCACATTAGTTTCTCAGAAACGGTTTACAGATGCATAAGCAATAGGGATGTAACGATGAACCGCGAGCCGGTTGAAAATCGATACAAATATGTGACGATTCAGATGCTAAACAAATCGTGATTCAGTTAGGGGTAGGAGTTTATATTGAATGCATGTCTGAGGGGAACTTACTGTCTTTAGAAAAGTCTAGATGGTATTTTTTCTTTTCATCTTGCCTCTGTATAATGCATATTAAGTGTTATATTTCAGTTTCACAAAGAAACGTGCAGCATTTTGTCCAAGCAATAATAAAAGGACACATTTAGTTTATAATTTGTCTTAAATCTAATTTTGTTAAAAAAAAATCGTGATTCTTCTCGTGAGTTGAGTGAATCGTTAGTAAGCAAGCCGTACTGAATGCTGATAAACCTGCATGATGAGAATGTTGACATCGAGTCGTCAAAGTTAGAACATTTCCTTGCTTTGCAAGCTTCACTGAGTGATTGAGAGTTTGTGAACTGAGGTCTCGACCGCTGAAGATCTCTGGGTTAATGCCCTGAAGGTGGTGGTAGGTGAGATCAGGGCATTCGTAACGCGTTTAATGTCTTCAGTCATAAGATGGAGTGACGACGTTTGGCACACGATCAAAGGAGAAGCGTTTCTTGGATGCCTAGTATTTTTGTTCTAGAGTTTTGATGGTTCAAATTAAATGTTAGTTACAAGTTAACCAGAGGTGTAAATGTAATCAGTTACTGGACTTTATCTTTTTGGATACTCTAGTTTTACTGAGTATCAAAGATATTAGCAACTTTTACTTTCTACTTCACTACATTTTTGAATAAGCATGTGTACTCTTTACTTCACTGCAGTTAACATTTTGCATGACATCTAGCTTTTTCTGCAGTAGTTTATTTCTGCTACAAAATAAGTGATATCGCCAAATACAGGGCACTGAAAGTACTATATCTCGTGCGTTTTGCCCTTACCCAAACTTTTGTCAACAAGGATACTTTGTGAATGCGAGTTACTTAGCAATGGCAAACCAAAACAAAGAAACCAGCTCATCCAGTTTTGAAATTGGTGACTTTCTGGAATTTGTTTTCTGTAAGGTGTCTGTACTTTTACTCCAGTATGGTTTTCAGATACTCTTTACGCCTCTGAAATGAACATGAATGAGTTGGCAACACTGAAATGTACAAAAGCCAGCGGTATTAAAGCGATGATTGAGGTGTGCTTAGGATTGAGTTAATTTAGCAGCTTTTGCACAGGTAGCATTGACTTTTTTTTCTTTACATTTTTTTTTTTTATATTATGGTATCCTATTTCATGTCCTATTCATGTGCACATATATAAATGGTACTATTACTGGCAGCACATGAATGAATGCATTAGATAAAAGATGGAAAATATAACATTATGGTGAATTGGTTTTGTTTTTTTTCATTTGAATTAAAGTATACTTGATTATTTTTAAAGAGGACATTGTCACCCTTCAAATCATTAAAATAACAAGTATTTAAAGTATTATATCCAAAAAAGTATAAAGTCTTACTGCTTTCAGTCACTATAAAGTGTATGTTACAGTAAACTGCTAATTCAACATATGTAAATATTCAATCTGGCTTTAATATCTATCAGACCTGTAAGTCTGTGAGTTCTTGATCTATATAAGTACACTAGATGGCAGCAGCAGTAAAATAAATAAGATGATATTTTTAGGGCAATGCATATTTTTTGGTCTATGTTGGCATATGGCTTTGGCGGCCAAAAGTCACAAAAGTCAACTATTTAAGTACTTTTAAATATAAGTAACACTTCCTATTTCTGCTCTATTGTCTTTATATAATGTGTACGTTTTATGTCAACAAACCAAGGTTTTCTAGGAGTCTGATTGATAGCATTGATATGTTTACTATACTTATCTATGATTGACAGGTTTGCAGGAGGGTCGTCAAAATTAAAAAAATGTTTTTATTATTTTTATTTCATTATGTAGGACTAGTTTAAGATATTATGAAAAGGCGAAGCACATAGACAAGTTATATTTATTCATAAAAAAAATATATATATAATTATAAAGACGAGGCCATAGGCGGAGGGTGAACCAACTCCAAAGTAAGGCTAAAAGCAGCCAAATAAACATAATAAAACCATCTTTTTAGACAATAACAAGACATGTGTGCCATGTAGGCTAAAAAATGTTTTAATGGGACTGAATTTGTATTTAACGCAATTACAGTTTAATAAAAACGTTAGAAATGAATAATTATATAACGTTTCCTTTCCACGGTTATTCAAACAGCGAATAAATTATATATAGGTTAGAAAGTGACTATCACTAAAATTGATCTATGGCGAGTTTAAGCACTCTCAAAAAAAAAAAAAACTGGTTATAATCACTGAAGCTGTATTCACTGTGAAATGAATCTCTTACTTACATTGTACGTACATCTGCGCTTTGTTTAAGATGAGAGAATTCGCGAGAGTCCAGAATTCAGTCAGCGAACACGCGCGCACTCAACAAAACTGATCTGTTTCAGCGATGACTCATCTGAACGCTTCTGATTGGCCATTGCATTCCTAAGTGCAACAGAATTGTGTGCGATTGGTTAAAATGCGCAACACTGTAAAAACGCCTAAAATGAAATACGGTGCAACATGAGCAGATTTTAATTTAATGCCGATTTGAGCAGATTTAGGTTTTCCCGCGGAATTGGGCTACTTGCAGGTTGTTTTTCATGTTGTTTTTTGTGGGTTGAAGCGACTCCAATAACATGATATCCCTGTAATGCGAATTTTAGCAGGGCAACCCCGCCAAAAAATGTGTATTTTACCCCCTGGAACATGATTTTTAACCGGGGACCCCCACGAAATGCAATTAGGTTAGTTTTGAGTAGCAATTGATGGGTTTTCTTGTGAAAACCTGGCAACCCTGACCGTTAGGATCCGTGTTCAGTTTTTAGGCGCGAACAGCGAGCACGTGTTCAACTATATTCAGTCAGATATTAAAACCTTGACTTCCGCATCACCACACATCTTATTTGGTGAGTTGGAAACAGTTACTTTTACTAAGCTGACTAAACTGAAAACACTAAACATGTTTCTGAATGTTAATGTGAACTTTAGGTCAGAATACCGATGTATGTTTGAATGCTGAGGCGGATTTGAATCGTGTTGGTGTTATTCGTAACGCGAATAAAGCGTTAAAACTTGACATAATTGAGCAAAATCATCGATATCTCGCTCTATGGGGTTATTAGGCCTTTAAGTGAAAAACCTGATAGTACTCATCTTAGGAAAACAGGTTATTCGGGTTCACCAACCGAAAGAAAACTAAACGATCTTAACCTGGCCTTCAACTTTCCAGCTCAGTCATTCTTATGACCGTCATAAAAGCTGGAATATAAATAGATTCGAGATGTTGTCATTGAGAAACATGAATCATGTCCTGTTGATAAGACTAGTGTGGAATATGAAGGTCATCAATAGGCGCAGTACAAAAAAATAAAAAATAGTGTCAATTCTGGCATTTGACCTGAATTATTTGAATAATGAGATCGTGTAATTATATTTGTTCAACTCTGGCATGATGTTAAACCTCTTGTTCTGTTGTAGTTTTGAGTCAAGGCTGCTGAAAAGCATTCAGTTAATGTCACGTGAATTTAAGCGTAAGTTTATGCCGCCAATACACTTTTCAAGTCAAAGTGGTTAAATGTAGTCTTTCAAACAGTCATAAAACAAACCCACCTTTCAGAATTAATATATAAAATATTAAGTTTACAGGACATAAATGAATTCACATCTACACACACACGCATCTTTCCTGTCAACATGTTTGAATAGTTTTGCAATGTTTTGCCATTGATTTACCAATGAGATCCAAGCCTTGCATGGCCAACTAAACAATCTGATGAGATAAAATCATTCAGTTGCCCGTGCAAGATCCTTATGATTTGGAAACCTTCGCAGGAAAACACGTAGATAAAGTTAGAACGTGTGTTCAGGTTAGTAGATGTTATTGCAGGCCAATGCCTATATATCATTTCACGAACTTCGAGTACGGTATATGATTATTATACAGTGTTATAAAACTCTTCACCTACTTGGCTTTTTCATGTTGTTTACAGCAGTGTTTTCTGACTCTGTTCCTGGAGTTTCACCAACACTGCACATGTTGGACGTGTCTCTAATCAAACACACCTGAAACACATCCACACTGTGTACTTTTTAGGACCTCAAGCAACACATCATTTTATACTGAGAAAATATGATATATATATATAGGTTTTCTTACACAACCTTACACAATTTAAGGAGTATTTAAGAGCAGAAAGTAGCATTTAATGTTGCATGTATTGCAAACAAAAACAAAACAACATCATCCAGTATTTTTGTTTAACTTTCATTCCGTTTTTTTCCGTTTTAATTTTTCTGGACTATTTTTTTAATGGTTAAATTAAATTTTATTAATCAAAAAGCATGTCTAATGAATTAAAATCATGAAACTTAAACAGTTTAACATCAATTTATTAAAAGTTTAACAAAAATTACATGTTTAGGGCCCAATTTTTTTTTTTTTTTTTTTTCCAACCTTATGTTTTATTGTAACCAAATTCTGTGTTTTAGCATGTCTAATTATTTGAAAGCATAAAAACAAGTTTAATTTATTCTTACAATAGCCTTATGATTTTTTTGTGTGTTGTGTATTTACATTAAGGCATAAAGCTTTCATTTAATTTACCTTTTAATGAATGAAAATTAAACTAATTTTATTTATTGGAAAATAAAGGGGATTTAATATTACAATTAAAACATTGAAGAAATATTGTATGATTATTCCTTAAGGTTTTAATAATTTTAGTAGTAGTAGTAGTAGCCTATCACGTACATTCTACTTAACAATAGTAATATATTTCTGCCACAATGTCTTCAAGTTAAACCGAACTTTTATTTTGACGGGTTGCTGTGAATACCTTTACATTTCTGTGTGTATATGATATGAGGATAGTTTTACTCAAATGAAACGGTCAAATGCTCACGAAGTGACTCAGAGCAGTTCTGGAGATGTTGTTCATGTGTTTATGTCCTCTTTTAGTGAGACGGCAGACGCTAATATCACAGGAAGCGTCGCGCGCGCTTCAGTACGAGTAGTAAACAAAACCGCGCGTCTGCGCCATTCATTAACACAGAGACACGCAGAATTCATATTTAAATAGTAATTTTGCGGCTTAATATTCACAAATACTAGTGTGAGCGTGCTCACTTGTGTGTGATACAGACTGAGAGCGCGACCATAACGTAGAGACCGGAATGACATGCCGTCGTGTAAATAAGATAAATAACATAAGGCTATTTAGTTTGTTTGATAAAGGAACAAGGTATAGACGTGTTCTATAGAAAAGGTAACTTTAAATGACTTCTGTTGTGATCTGGCGCTATAGAGAATGTAAAATTTAATTAAATTAACTTGACCTTCAAGGGAATGTGAGGGGAAACACTGAATTATTATGAGCTCATAATCACAGCATGCATGATATTAAAGAATGAGCAAAGCTTGATCTTGCTTGACACCCTACAGGACACGTGAATGCTTGTTTATGGCTATTTGACATTTAGTCATTTCTAAAATGAGTGAAGTGGTCAGCAGCAGCAGTTGTTTTCTCGTTTCGTTTGTGTGGCATGAGCTATTTTTTTCTCTTTTACTATGGTGTTGGTGATAAGCTGGTGTCCTCAGTGTCTGTCTCAGACTGTCTCGACCTTCAATAAACTCTGGCTTATCAAACACATTTACAATCACAATGATTCAGACACCGATCCGTGCGATTTAGACGCTTTCCACGCGGGACGTTCTGATCGTGATGAAGTGCATGTTCACTATGAACCATAGAAAAACAACCATAATCATCTGACATTCTGCTGAACTGCACAAGGAATATAGTAAATGATTATGGCACTGTATGGATTATTCAATGTTGGTTCTGCCATACTGCAGATCACATTAGTTTTAAAACCAAAAGAATACTTTACATTAACAACAAACATGATGCAACTATTTCCTGTCAGTGGCTTTTGTGAGTATCTGCAGAGAGCCTAATATTCATGTTGGAAATGCAAGTGGAATTACACGAGTAGCTACTTGTTGGTTTGATTGAAAGCAATATAATAATTAGCTTATCTGGTTAAGTTCTCTGTGCTAGGCACTGCTGAGATAATAAAGCCGCCCGCGCATGATCGTGACATTACAGAAGAACAAGAAAGTGATAAACAGTCTGTGGTGGAAAACACGTTTTTTATTATTCTGATTTGATTCTGATTGATGAACGTTTTATGGCGTTGATTAATTGTCTACTAAAGTAGAGTCGGCTTCATTGATCACATTACAGTTCGAGTCACAACCTTGTTTGTGCATTAATTTACATATAATTCAAGAGTTTGATTACTTCAGTTTTTCAATCAGTCAGATGTCAATTTATCTGGCTGATTTTCTTTAGATAAATTAACAGCCAGACTATTTGTTTCCTGCTGAAAGTCTGAAAACAGTAAAAGGCAAACAAAAGTAGAAGGTAGTATAGATAGAAAAGGAGTAGATCTCAGGGTTGTGCTAAAGAACTCTCCTTACTGTGGTAAAATCACTGTAATGCTTATTGCTTTCAGAAGCCACACAAAAAATGAAGAAGCATTTTTCACTCAGAAATTGCTAATACATTTACAAAGAAACAGCAAGTAACACATTGAATTAAAAGTGAAATTCTGAAGTATTTCAAATGTTAAAACATACTCCAATAATATGTTTTATTTACAACTTGCATCCCCAAAATATATTTTTTACAGTACACCAACAATATTAATGAAACGCAAATGTTTAATAAATAGTATATTTGTAATATAGTAACATAGTTTTACAATGACTTTGGATGTGACACATTGAAGTACAATTTAGATTCAGAACTATGTTTAACAAATTGTACTTTTGCAAACAGACAACTAAACACCCGCTGGTGCATCGTCATAGTCACAGTGACTAGTAAAATATTAATGATATAATATAAAATGTGTGATTTATATTGATCTTTCCAACAATCTTGATTTTATCAGAACACACAGCTACTTTTAAATATAGAGAAAGATAGTAGATATAGTAGTGCTGGGCGGTATGAACAAAAATGTATATCACGGTATTTTTCAAAATTAGACCGGTTTCACGGTACAAGACGGTATTTTTTTTCATGCATGACCGGGTGTTAACCATATTTTCTACTGATTGAGAGGGGGGCGCTGGATATTTGTGGAGGTCAATGTGGATATTGTGGATGAGTTCTTCTGTGTCATCACGTTCTATTAGTTCTACAGCTTCAGTTTCTGAACTTTCACGTTTAGTAACACATACAGCTGTTCCCTCACCACAGTGCAACAGTGAAAAGGGACCCCTTTCAAACAGTGTCGCGTTCCGAACGTTGTTTAAGCGACATACACTGGTATTGCGGTATTTAAAAAATTCATATAACAAAAATAAACACCGGTATTCGGTATGAACCGGTATACCGCCCAGCACTAAGATATAGTCAATATAATGGAAGAGGAAAAAAAAGATTTTCCACACAGCTTGGAAACCTTTATTATATAAATATATTTCAGGCTTTGGATTTTCTCTATTAAATTATATTTTTAACCTGTTTAACTGTCAGTCCCACTTTTTGAGCATAGACGAGAAAATGACATTTACAACTCATATTGTAAATCTTGCGTGCTTTAGAGACTCGGAAGACACTTGGCAGATTATTGAAGAAGTGAACAAAGTTCAAGTTCATGAAAACATAAAACGTAAAAATTTTAAATTTTAATATTTTATAAGTTAACAGTTAAGAGGTTAAATAAATGCATCTTCGCGGGAGAGTTCTCCCAAAAAATGCTCATTGTTATCATTTACTTTAATGTTTGTTTCAAACTTCTGGAGCACAAAGATATTTTGAAGGACGTAGGGAATTGGGGGACAAAACCCACACAGACATTTCTCAAAATATCTTCTTTTTAGCTTTGGAGCAACATGATTGTTTTTTTGAAATATGAAATGTTTTTAAACATGTTTTGTTTAATTATTTTTTGGGTGAACTTTCTCTTTAATGTCTGCATAAGCTTCTAATCTTCAGCTTTAATTTGAGCTGATTAAGTAGGGCTGCACAATTAATCGAATTTCTAATCGCGATTACAATTACGGATGCCACAATTACGTAATCGTTCAAAGCGGCAATTAATCGTTCAAAGTCCACTTATATTATTCTGCGTGCTTAAGATGCATTTTTTTCTTTCTACATGTTATCTTAAGGGTTTTTCCCATTATTTTAATTTTAAAGCTATAGATTCAAGTGATTATTACGTTTTGAATATGGATATTTTTCTTACAAAAACGCATTGATTCGCTGCAGGAGGCCTTTGTTCACCCTCCGGAGCCGTGTGAGACTTTTTTTATGGATGGGCGCTTTTTATTTAACTTCTTTTGGACTGAAGCACTGCAACACCTGCTGACTGCAATGATAGAGCTTGGAATAGCCAGGACAATTTTTAATATAACTCCATTAATCGTTCAAAGTCCACTTATATTATTCTGCGTGCTTAAGATGCATTTTTTTCTTTCTACATGTTATCTTAAGGGTTTTTCCCATTATTTTAATTTTAAAGCTATAGATTCAAGTGATTATTACGTTTTGAATATGGATATTTTTCTTACAAAAACGCATTGATTCGCTGCAGGAGGCCTTTGTTCACCCTCCGGAGCCGTGTGAGACTTTTTTTATGGATGGGCGCTTTTTATTTAACTTCTTTTGGACTGAAGCAATGCAACACCCGCTGAGTGGCATTAAACAGCTTGAAAGATCAAAGACCATTTTTAATATAACTCCGACTGGATTCGTCTGAAAGAAGAAAGTCATATACACCTAGGATGCCTCGGGGGTGAGTAAAACACAGCCTAATTTTCATTTTTGAGTGAACTAACCCTTTAATAATCGCAATTTCAAGGGAATAATCAACAATTATGATTTTTGTCATAATCGTGCAGCCCTATGATGAAGTAACGTCATCCTTCCCATCATCAAGGGTTATTCACCTCTCACTCCTTTTTCTGGATTCTTCTGTTTGTAGGTTTATAGGCTCGTCTGTAATGATAGGGATCATATAATTGAGTACTTGAGGAGTACGGCATGCAGTAATGACTCCAGCAGAGATAATATTGCCTCAAGTATATCCCAGCCTACAGTGGCTGAAGTGCCTTATCACCGTTTACACAATTGCTAAACAGTTGTTTTGTTCACAGCAGATGTAGATTGACAGGTCAAGGTTCAGGAGTGCTTGTTATAAATAGGAGCCGTCTCAGTGACAGATGCGAGTCTCTCACAGCTTCAGTCTACATGAGGTTTGAGGTCTAAGATCGCACGTATTTGGTGAGAGCATGGATTGCGAATGCGACGGTTTTGGACAGTCGAACGCCATCCTCTTCAGCATCCTCAGCCGAGGCGAGTCGACTCCGAAGCGGGTTCCTCAGACGTGCCACTGCGAGAAACGCAGGACGGTTTGTCTGAAGACTCCCGGCGAGACGTGTCAGGCCGCTTCAGACGTGCTGGTGAAGACCGTGCACTTCATGAAGAGCTTGCCGGCGTTCCAGCAGCTGCCGCCTAAAGACCAGCTGTCTCTGCTGCAGAACTGCTGGGCTCCGCTCTTCATTCTGGGACTGGCTCAGGACCGGGTTCGCTTCGAGGTGCACGACTCTCCGGCGCCCAGCATGCTGAAGAGAATCCTGCTCAACAGCCGAGAGACGCCGAGCTCCGATCCAGAGCAGCCCACGCTGGCCGGCGTGCAGACGCTTAAAGCCTGCCTCAAGAAGTTCTGGAGTCTGGATTTAAGCCCCAAGGAGTACGCTTACCTGAAAGGCACCGTGATATTCAATCCAGGTACGGTCTCTAAATTCAAAATGTTGTTGCACATTAAAATATTTAAAGGCTAATTTATATCTAAATGATATATAGTTAAAAAATACAACATATAAAAATAATATAAAATGTTATTTATATAAATAATTATTTTATAAACAACGTAAAGTTTATTCAAATAGATTTAATTCTTTAAAATTATTTTATTTCAAAAGTTATAATTTAAATGTCTTATAATGTATTGTAATTTAATTTGATTAAAATAGATTTAATTCTTTAAAATTATTTTATTTCAAGTCATAATTTAAATTATTATTTAAATGCATAAATTACTATCATTTTAATAACATTTATAATTTAAATGATTATTTATTTAAAAAAATAATAATGTATTGTAATTTAATTTGATTAAAATAGATTTAATTCTTTAAAATTATTTTATTTCAAGTCATAATTTAAATTATTATTTAAATGCATAAATTACTATTAAAAAAATTACTTCTATCTATAATGTAATAATTTATTTAAATAATTACTTATAATGTATTGTAATTTAATTGTATTAAAATAGATTTAATTCTTTAAAATTATTTTATTTCAAGTCATAATTTAAATTATTATTTAAATGCATAAATTACTATCATTTTAATAACATTTATAATTTAAATGATTATTTATTTAAAAAAATAATAATGTATTGTAATTTAATTTGATTGTAACTTTATTTTTATATTTTTAAAAAATTACTTCTATCTATAATGTAATAATTATTTATTTAAATAATTACTTATAATGTATTGTAATTTTATTTTATTAAAATATATTTAATGACTTAAAATGATTTAATTAAAAATGCCATTTTAATTTAGTTATTAAAAATTATATATAATTAAACATTAATTTAAACAATCATTTCTGTCTATCTTTTTATTTATCTGTCATTTTTACCCATAGATTTGACAATGCACTCACGCATTATTCTCCATCTGCAGATGTGCCGGGTCTGAAGGCATCTCTGTTCATCGAGGGTCTGCAGTATGAAGCTCAGCACGCTCTGAAGGAGGTCCTGGTGCCTCTTCATCCAGAGGATCGAGGGCGGTTTGCTCGGATCCTCCTCACCGCGTCCGCTTTAAAGACCATCCCTCCGAGCCTCATCACAGAGCTCTTCTTTCGGCCGGTCATCGGTCAGGCAGATCTGCTGGACTTGTTGATAGACATGCTTTTCTCGAGGTAGCGACCCAAAGACTCACAGACTTTCCACAGAGCGTTATCTTCTCCAGTGAAAAAACTGAGGTGCGAGCGCTGGATGAAAAGGGTTACATCTGATATATTTGACAAGTTACAGACTTCAGCACATCTTTATTGTTTACACAGTTTAATGATCAGTTTAGGTCACGAGTTTGTGATTCACTGATTGTTGCGCCTGCGAGAGCTTCTTGTATTGTACATTTATATGTTCATAAATATACTGCATTTAAATCTATTTTTTCACATTTTGGCATTATCAGCCTGACTTGTGTGTTTGTCTTGTACTTCTAAATCACTAATTTTACAATTAAAACAATTCTCACAATGATGCACACAAGAGAAGCCCTAAAACAATTCAACCAATGTGCATCATCCCCCCAAAAAAAGTATTTGGACACTTAAATCAAATTATCAAAGCAAATGTTGTTTACTGTAGGGAAAGATGCACAACCACGCTTTACGAGCAACACATTTGACAAAAAGAATTTGTTCAGTTAGAAATGCTAAAACAATAGATCTAGTGTTAAAAAGTGCGTTTGTGAAATATTAGTGGAACATGTTTATAGTTATTGTGATGAACGACACCTGAATATTCATAGTACTTCTGCAGTATATCACATGTATCCTGTGCACAGTGTGGAATACACAAGTGACCCACTAGAATCGCCAAAATAAGCTTTTTTCTGTTTTACATGATATTCAGTCATTAGTAAGCTAGTATTTCTTTCCAACTTAGCTGTGCTTGCTGTCAAAGCATTGCAAACACAGCCTCATGCTTTGTCAGTGTCACAGGTTTATTTCTAAAAGAAGTCCAAATTGCGTAATTGTAATAAATAAGGTAAATGCATTGTTTGCACAATACGTCCCTGCATATTTGTTTTTATAGCAGATGATTGCTCCGCAAGGGACTTACGAGAAATTCAATTTCTTTGGTGCTTAAATAGTCGCTTTAGTGATGTCAGGATATACACTGAGCAGCATGTAGGCTATATATATTGCCTAAAATGTCCAGGTTTTGGCTTTGTTTTCCTATTGTTTTCATGCTTGCTGAAGATGTCTGGAACATAGTGGAAAAGGTGGGATCGTATACAGGGAACGGTCAACGTAATATAATGTATGAGGACTGTAGAGAGCTAGACATTTTATGCAATTTAGAAATCCCAGTCAGGATACTGTAACTGTATACTGCATTTTTTATTTATTTATTTTTTTAAATAGCATGTGCCATTTTTTGCTATTATAAACATTGCATGTTGGAAAATTGCATGCAGTTAGAAACAAAATGTTCATTAGCATTTTTAGTCTGTTAAAATATGCATTGCATTGTAGAATAGTGTGACCTGTTGTATACACATCTTAGCATGCATGGACAAAGGGAATCCACATAGTATGCGATATACTGTAGAATTAGTATATATATTCCATATGTGACCCTGGACCACAAAACCAGTCATAAGGGTCTTTTTTTGTTTTTATTGAGATGTATGCATCAGCTGAAAGCTGAATAAATAAGCTTTCCAGGACATTTTCCTTACAAAAACTATACAATAGTGCTTGATGAACCGATTTGTACAGAAACAAAACTAATGACAAATACATAATATTGTAGTGTCTGTACACACAAATACATATGAAAACATAACTCATAGCTGGTCTTGCATCAGTGGCTCCAGGTTTGGGTTCCTCTTTCTGGATAGTGTGTGCTATAGTGCCCTCTTGTGATGATTAAGGCCAGCACAAACAAAAAAAAGCCAAGTTTCTGAAGATGCAATTTTTATGCAATTAATTGGGTCCGAAATGGTTTACAATCCAAAAGCAAGACAACAAAATGCTAGCACGCCCATGTTAAAAAAAGAAAACCATTTAATGATTGGTAATTTCCAATTAATCCTTAAAAACTATATGTTAGGTATCACAAAATTAGCTTGACTAGTAAAACGGAGTAGCTAGTTTTACAGGAGGCGGTACAGTGTCAAAAAGAGGACAGTTGCGAGGGGAATTTTCTCTGGAGTTTGCCCCTCCTCCGCAATGTACAACTCTAACAAACACTAGGATTTTATTTCCTTTCTATTGTTAAACCAGCTAAACAAGTTCATAGCACAGTGACCTGAGGGAAACAGAGGGAGGAGGCGGACACCAATGCAATCTTCTGAGAAAAATGCTATGCGGTAAAGAGAGAAATTGTCTGTGGTTAACACATGTGAGTGTAAATATGTTATACGTGATACAGAACTACAGTTGTTTTCTAAAACAACACGCTCCGTATAATAGACAAAATGGTGCATACAGTTTAAACTAATACGGTAATGCATAAAAACAGAAAATGAGGGGAAGCTCCCTTTTTATTTCAATACAAAAAATTGCACACAAAAAAAATCTATACAAAGTATTTCAAAACTGATGTTCCACCATACATATGCGGCTGACAGCAAACAGTCCCAAAACAACATTAAATTGCATTAAATGGTTTAAACAAAGAACAAGATGGACAAATTGTTCAGTGGGGCGACATTTGAAGGACGGGCTACTAGAGCAAAGCACTCCGATGAATGGCAACTAGTTTAAGTCTTGTTTTTGCTATTAATCAGTGCTGAATACATGCATATTTACTAGATACATCACCACTTAGGATGATAGCAGTATCTCTTGTCTCTAAAAGGATCATTAGAAGCAATACTTAGATACCCTTTGATGCCAATGGCTTGGTCAGGAAACTTGTCCATCATTATGTAACTATCCACATGGCTTCTGACAAGGGCTGTAGGAAACCATGAAGTGCAATGTATTTTGCAACTGGCTCCTTTGTTTAACATTACACTCATGACAGAAGCTGCGGGACGACTGCAGTCTTTGGGTATTCAGACAAACACAAACTGTCCTTAGCATAATAACTGCTTTCACTGAAATACGAGAGGAGCACAAGGACAGAGATGAACACTAGTTAGGCAGTAATAATTGAGAGCGAACAGCTGGCGTGTTAGCGCAGTAGCGGAGCCCCTGATGAGTCTGTGGCCGAGCTCGAGTAGTAATCTGTGAAGGAAAAGAACACGCTGATTTTTGCAATTTATACATGGACTTCAAACCTCTTGTAGAGTGCAACTACACATTCAACAAATATTGTAAATAAAGGAACAGTCATTTATAATCAGCGAAATTTCAATGGGAATGGGCAATGGACTTGCGGTGGCAAAGAAATGTCCCAATGGGAATTTTTTCATCGTTTGTCGAACTCTGACAATTCGCAGCGCTGACCAATAGCAAGACTCTTGATTTGGCAGTGACCGCTGTTTGGGTGGAGATTCATTACTTAGGCTCTGTTTACACCTGGTATTAAAAGGTTAGTTCACCCAAAAATGAAAATTAGCCCACAAATTACTCACCCTCAAGGAATCCTAGGTGTATATGACTTTCTTCTTTCAGACGAATCCAGTCGGAGTTATATTAAAAATTGTCCTGGCTATTCCTCAGAACGTAATAATCACTTTAATGTAGCTTGCGGCAGCAGTTGTAAACAGAGGCAGCTCCGGGGGAATGACGTATGAGTTCAGCGCTGCACATGCGCCGCTCAGAAGTGACGAACGCGGAAACACAGCGGAGAGATCAAAACAAAACAACGGTCACTTATTAGAAGTACAAAACGAGGATTTGTAAAGAAGAATGTCGGAGGATTTCGATATAAGCCAAGAGGAGACTGGTTTTCCTTTGCT
>NW_015544237.1:75368-87787 GCF_001515605.1 Sinocyclocheilus anshuiensis
CACTTTTTTTTTATGGATGGGCGCTTTTTATTTAACTTCTTTTGGACTGAAGCAATGCAACACCCGCTGAGTGCCATTAAACAGCTTGAAAGATCAAAGACAATTTTTAATATAACTCCGACTGGATTAGTCTGAAAGAAGAAAGTCATTTACACCTAGGATGCCTTGAGGGTGAGTAATTTGTGGGCTAATTTTCATTTTTGGGTGAACTAACCCTTTAAGATATGTTTTTGTCGATCCGATCACAAGTGGACGATGCTAAATACGGGTCTCAAACGTTAAGAGCTAGCTTGTCCACTTTTGACCACTTCCAGAGATTGACTGGATTGATTTCCTAGTGTAGATGCTCATGTAGTTCCAACAGCATCCTCTCTGCCTACTGACGTAATTCTTAAATATTTTGTGACATGTTGTTGAAGTGCACTAACATGATGGGATTTAAACTTTGCCATCTGAAATCGTACGTTTGGTTTGAGGGTGAAAAGATGTAAAAAGCACAATTTTCTCTTACCGTTCCTAATTCTAACACAAACCCACAGCGTTTGGTGTAGAAGCAGCAATGAAAGCTGCTGCTCTACGTATTGTCTCCTTTCACGTTTAAATGTCAATTGCGCAAGCTTATTGAGCAATATTAGATCGAAAGATCAGAAAAAGCCCATACATACACCCGCCCATAGACCCTTCCCTCAAAGAAATCAGGAAAGTGGTCAAAAGAGGTGGATTAAAACAGCAGGTGTAAACAGGAATGTGTCTCCCTCATCTACTTGTGATCCGATCAACCAAAGCTCATCTTAATACCAGATGTAAACCGCGACAAAACAAAACGGAACATCCACAGTCATTCTGGCGAATATTTACTCAGCTAGTTTTGTATAAAACTACATTTCAATATTATAAAATGATTCAGGGTTGGTATGTTTGCTTTGGATGTTTATTTCATCGTCATTATTACCGTATTCCATTCATGGTATTTTGTGACATTTGGACCCGCTTTTTTTTGCCTGCAAATTTTCGCCAAGTCATCAATAGCACTGAACTACAATTTTAGGCAAAAACATTTTTTTCAGTACAGATTTTCATTCAAGTGACACCCTACATTTGCACACGTCTCTAGCATAGAAGGATACCACAGCGCAAGAAAAGCGAGACCTTCAGACAAGTTACATAATGAGAGCACCACCATTATGTGAGGAAGGGTAGATGTGATCTGATATGGTGGAATAGTGGATAAACTGCTTGGAGGCGAGCTAAGGCCCCTCAAGAGCATTTGTAAAGTGAGATGAGAAGCGTCAGTGTTCACTGTCAGAAGCTTTAGGCCCTGCAACTACAGTTTACGGAGACAGGTGGGTGAGGGCATTATTCTTTGGGGGGAAAAGCGAGACCTTCAGACAAGTTACATAATGAGAGCACCACCATTATGTGAGGAAGGGTAGATGTGATCTGATATGGTGGAATAGTGGATAAACTGCTTGGAGCCGAGCTAAGGCCCCTCAAGAGCATTTGTAAAGTGAGATGAGAAGCGTCAGTGTTCACTTTCAGAAGCTTTAGGCCCTGCAACTACAGTTTACGGAGACAGGTGGGAATGCCAACTTCAAAAGTAGAGAATGAGTGAGAAAAAATTTGGGAACACTGAGAAAAGAATACGCCATCCTCAGGGTGCAATTCCAACAGGTTAGGGTTAACATGGCACCATGAACTGGCGGTAAATTATCTTTTCCCATCAGACCATCCAGAAACTATAAGAAGCAAGACACTTACTTTTCCCGCTGTGGCCTCTCATCTTTCGAGCAAGCTCATCTGACTGTGTCAGTTCTGATACTAGCACCTCGGGTTCTCCTTGAGGGAAAAAGAAATGGCGTCAAAAGACATTCAAACATCATCGTGCCCTACTGACACTCTTATCCACCATCACTTACCATCACTAAAGGTGAAGGTCATGGTCTCGTTCCCACTGTCGGGCAGCGTTCCATCCCTCCTCCCGTTAGTATGCTGCATTGCATCATGCGATTTATAGTCTTTGCTTTTGCAACCTTTCGAGAACTTGTTGCGGGTGCTGATGCGTATGACGCCATGCACCAGCCGACACTCCGCTTCTTGCTCCTCCAAGTTGTAGTCCTGAGCAATGCTGTTGATCAGATCGCTGATCTCGTTGGTTTTAAGGGAGAAGGACACGTCGGATGTGCATTTGGCCAGCTGCTCAATCTGGTGCATTTTATAAAGTTCTAGAAGCTTTTTAGTGATTAGCGAGTCGATGTCAGTGCCGCCATCATCCAGGTCGTCTAGATCCAAATCTTCCCTTGAGTAGATACTGATGGAACGCTGGTTGTTGTCGCCCTTTCCAGCCGTTCTGGTCCGTCTTGGAGGCGCCTCGGAGTTGACAGGGTACTCCACTTTCTTGCCAGCAAAATAGACGTCGCCGTACCTGAAGCTAGAGCTTGGCAACTGCCTCTGTTTACTCGGTTCAAGGCTTACGCCGCACGTGGTATTGGACGGAGCCAATCCATTGGGCTTCCTCAGTTCTGGCTCAGCTTTTAAAGGGTTGTCAGTGGAGCTCTCGTTGGGCGGCAAGCAAGGTTTGCGAGACCCGTAAAGCCCACAAGTCAGAATGCAGCAAAGCAGAGCTTTGCAACCACTCCAGCCAAGAGAGGCGCATGAGCCGCAGGCTTGCGTACCTTGAGGAGAGTCGGCGGAGCCTGGGATAAAGCCCAGGGTTTCTGAGCCTCGTCCATTGGCGTAATGAGAATGGGTTTTACGGGGGAACTGCAAGTCTATGCTACGAGGTTGCTCAATGTAGTTCTCCTTGTAGGTCTCCTGACTGGTGCTGCTGTCCTTGGAGTAAGTGCGGCTCTGCCTGTAGCCATCAGCCCTAGAGCGGCTTGAGCTATGAGGACGCGTCTTGTGATGTGCTCCTGTGCTGTGGCCAGGCATAACTCAGCACATTCAGGACCTGCAGGAACATGGGATGGACATTAATGCATCAAGATTTAAAGAGCTGAAATAGTTCACAAGTTCAAGCATTGCTTCTTAGGCACGTTTCACACACCTAACCTGAACAGAGCCAATATTAACATTAACGTTCACACTGCACACATAAACAAAGCAGCACAATCCTGTGTACCTGCATGTAGAGAAGTGCTGAGCCTATCTTTGCAGAACGTTGCATGCATGATTAAATTACAGCATTATTTGCAATTTAGGCTTTTATGGAGCAACATAAAATGACAATTAAAAGACGCCTGTCAAGTTTAATACAAGTTGTATGCGCAGTGACAGACAGACAAACAACACTTAATACTTAAATAAATCTGATTGAGACAAGGCAATATAAGCAGTTTGAGACAACACTTTAGATTTTGCCATTTAATTGCGATGTAGATGTTAATATGGTCTTCTTATGTGGTTTGTAGTTCTCAATCAAGTTCTCCTAACCATTTTATCATTTATGGCATACATATTAAAGTAAATACATATGTATGCTGTTGCAATTACTCTGTTGATGAAAGATGGCCTTGTTATATTTAAAAAAAATAAAATAAAAACCAAAGAAATAATTTTAAGCAATGACTGCTAAGAAAAATGACTAATGTTTTTTAGTGAATATACATAAACGTCAAAGTGTTAAACAGGCCTCAGATTTCTCATTTATTGCACAATGACTTCCTCAAGCCTGGAGATATAACAAAAAACAACACAACCGTGCAATGATGATGGTGAAATCAAATAATGAAATGGACTATTAAACAGTCGTGGCCTAATGGTTAGAGATTCGAACTTGTAATCCAAAGGTTGTGGATTCGAGTCTTGTGCACTTGGATGGGTTAAATGCTGAGCACTATTTCCGAGTATGGGACACCACACTTGGCTACACGTCACACTTTAATCATCAACATTGCACCAATATGCCACTGACCATATTTTGCTCGACTAAGTCGAAATAACATATAGTGGACACCTTCATTCTGTGTCTACATGTGTTGTGCTCCAAAGGCATTTCAAACATGTCAACAGTGAGCTGATCTGTATCTAGATAGCATAGAAGGGTTATTTATGCAAGCCTGGAAAATGCGAACATTTGGAGCGGTTATATCAGCACAACCATATCCGGATCTTAATATTACACATTAAAAAATATAAGCTGCATCTTCTGTAGCTCTTCTTACACTTATAAAGAAAGGTTCCAAAAGTGGGTATGCCATAGAAGAACCATTTTGGGTTCTCCAAAGAACCCTTTTCCACTATAAAGAACCTTTTGTGCATTGGAAAGGTTCCATGGATGTTAAAAGTTCTTCGTGGAACCAGATATGCCAATAAATAACCTATATTTTTAAGAGTGCAGCATGTTTAAAATTAGTAAAGAGGGTTTTCTTTGGTGGGCAGGAATTATTCGATCATCAAGTTATTAATTTTTTCATGTGTTTTTAAATACACTCCCTTGAGACTTCAGCTTTCATACAGTCAGTGTTTGACTCAAGGATTCCGTTGTTTGTCTAGAATCATTCGTTTTCGATGAATCCGGTCACAAATTCTCAGAAAGCAACATGATGTCATCCATACTGTGAATATCACCTGATATAGATAAGTATTGTCATTTGTCATCAACCAACTGATAGTTTGAGGACATTATTGTGTATCAAGTGGATGAGAAGGAAATACCCAGAATACATCCGTAGAAAGGACTGGTTATTAATTTATGATCATTATCAGTGAACAGTTTAGTCAGACGTAAAGCAGGCCTGTAAAGTGCACTCCTGCCAGTCCAAAAAACTTTATTTGGACTATTTAGCAGATGGAACATATGCATTGCCTGTATTGGCAAAATGCAGTTTGTCTGTCCAAACAATATTAAATGCTTAGTTAGTCTGTTTTAACAGCCTCTAACTGTACTCGTCTGAATGCAATGGCTGTACCAGAATTTATGGACTTAACAGAATTATTTATGGCTACAATTCTTTGGAAAGTCCCAATGCAAAACGAGCACGCATCCGCTAGGATCCACTGATTGCGAGGGTTCTAGTGACTCGTTCGCAGAGCAGATGGTTTGTCAAGGTGTCACTTACCGCATAGGCTCGGATGAAATCTTCAGATGTTTGGAACGCAACTTCTAGCGTTCAAGATCGCGGAAGTAGCCCGAGTGTGAAGTATGTTCCCTTTGACGCGTTATAACCTCCACTTCATCGATCTTTGTTTTGACTCACAGACTGAAAATGGGTCAAACGTGTCGATTTCGTCGCGCAACACGCGCTTTCAGATTCGGCTCATACTGAAGCTTTGCTCGGTGAGATTGGTTCCTTTGCTCCGCCGTGCCGTACTTTACCTGCGGCTACAGGTAAATCCACCGCCCACTTGCAGGTAAGCAGTGACGTCAGGTCCTTGAAACGGATGTGTTGCTTAAAACTTCGAAATACCTTTTGTTCGTTTACTTTTGCTTTCCTATAAATCAAATAAAACATGCAATATTGCCAGTGTTTGTGGAAAACGTGTCATTCCTGTTTATGGCTACAAACCAAATGTGAGGTTTTTGTCATGCACCAAACTCAAAAACAATTTTAACAGGGTCACTATTTTAAAGGGTTCTCTTGGTCTAACATCAGTGATTCTCATTTGCATGTGCAGTGATTAAGAATATCTAGATATATTTTTTTACATCTTAAATAAGAAAATGTGAGTACAGTTAAATAGAGAAATATGGATGCGGTGTCAAGAATATTAGCATATGGACAACATATTCAGGGTTGAAAAAGTCCTGAGTTAAATGTAATGTGCAAAACACACACACACACACACACACACACACACACACAAAACAAAAAAACAGGATTCCCACAATCATTGAAAACCTGAGAAACAATATCAGGGTATTCAATAAAATTGTGATTCTCAGGTCTGGCAAGTAATATAAATCTTAAAAAGTAACAGAAATTTTAAATATAACTGTTTCTACTTACTCAGCGGTAAAGCATTTCTTTTTCTAGAAATTTTTTTTTTAAAATCCTTATCAAATGAATGAATGTATATGTAATGGGAAAAAAGATGTAGAAGCCCCAAATACAACATTTTATGCACATTTCTGAAAAGTATTTCGTATTCTCTGTGGAATGATGTAAATTGAATGATGCAAATGTCATTCCTGCTCTACAGATTCACTCACACTGCTTCGGGTAGAAACAGAAGCATTTTAGATTTCCTTTAGCGGACTAGCTTTTAATGTTATAACTGTATATGCACACACACACACACACACACACACACACACACCAGAGGTGGTTTTTCAAACATGCTGTAATATACTGCAATATACTGCTTTGCCAAAAGCAGAGACACAGATTAATATGGGCTGTCTGGTCTTGATCAATTGCAGTCATTAGTTCCAAGCTCTATAAAGCACACATGCAGAGAGATTCGCTATGTGCTTGCAGGGAACATTACTCTCAAAATCCTTCATTGTGTCCCATTTTCCCCCAATACACCCCTTCATTTCCCTCCTTTCCTCAACCGTGGCGAAATATCGAGGACACAATCTGTAGCAGCGAATGCGGTGGGCCGCACCAAATAATGTGATGGAGAGGAGCGTTTCAATCTGGTGAACAGGTTATGAAATATACTGGAGACCGTAATTCAGTCAAATAGGGTTAGATACACATGAGAAGTCATTCAGTGCGCCTTTGAGTTTCCTTGTAACCCTTAGAAAATTTGGCAAGACAACAACGGACTGATAAATCAGATATTTTGAGCTCAAACCGGATTATAATCAACAGTTTTGTCAGTAAATTTTCTGTTAATTTCAGCATATTGTGGCTTTTAGTCCACACTCTTAAATATAAAGGTTCCAAATGGGGTTTTTCACAACAATGCCATAGAAGAACCATTTTTTGGTTCTCTAAAGAACCTTTCAGTGAACAGTTCTAAAAAGAAACATTTAAGAACATTTAATAATCTTAATAACCTTTTTCCACTGTAAATAACCTTTTGTGGAATGGTGGAGGTTCTTCATGGAACCATTGAAGCCAATAAAGAATCTTTATTTTTAAGAGTGCATGTCTGTTTAAACTACTGTAATCTTACACAATCACAAGTTCAACCTTTATATGCTTTTACAGTCTTTCTCGTTCTGTTTTTGTGTTGACTCTTCTTGCATTGGTGGATGTTTTCCAATTAAATTGCATATTGTATTAGCTTATATCATGCATTTATTGGCATTGCATCGGTTACCAGTCACACATCTCTCTAATGAATGGTATCTGCCGACCACTAATGATTTACCTTGATTTGGTCTATTTAGAAAATGTCAAGCACACCACTTTGCTACAAACTGAAATATCAGGACATAATACTGCATCTACAAACATTTCTATAGAATTGAGTTCATTGTACAGTTATAGTGTTACATCAGATGGGATCTGTGAGATACGGGCGTCAGTAGAGATGTGCGCCAAACGCTGGTCCATTTGAGGCCGACCCTGCTGCTGACCGTGTGAAACGCGCCCCAGTCGTGGGTCAGAGTCGATCTCGTAACGGTGATGATACCCTTCCAGCACATTTTGACAGGCTTCATATATGTCTGTGATCCATTTCTTGATACCCTTTCGGTTGAGGTAGACAACAAAGAGAAAGACCATGCCTACGAATCCCAGCACTAATCCAAGGAACACATAGGAAGTTTGTAGGGACAAGTCGGTGATCTCTTCGTGCACTTTACCGTAACACCCCAACGCCTGCGCGCTAAGACCCCGCAAAGACACGTCACGCCGAGCAGCAGGGAACTCGCAATACAGCCTGTCTGCATCGCCCACCCTAACCTTTGAACTGTTTAGCCAGTTGGCAAGCTCTTGCGCTTCACATGTGCACACGTAAGGATTCTGACCCAACAGCAGACGCACCCCACTGAATTGCTCCAGCTCGCGAAGACCCTCGTCACTGATCGTTCTGAAGGCGTTTCCAGTCAAGTCCAGCTCTAGAAGTTGCTCGATACCAGAGAACGTGCCGTTGTAGATGGCCACCAGAGAGTTGTTGCGCAGATGCAGATGCTGCAGGTTCGGCAGAGGAGCGAACATCCCCGGGGGTAAGAGGACGAAGCGGTTGCCCGATAGATCGAGGCGAAGCAGGTTTGTAAGCTCTCCCCAGCGCAGGGCGGTCATGAGGTCGGTCAGAGATGAGTAGTTATAGAGCGACGCGCGCAGGCTGAGCTCCTGCAGAGGGCTGCCAGGCACAGAGAACGCCTCGGGGTGGATCAGAACCAGCTGGTTGTTGTTCAAGATTAGAGAACGCAGCGTGAGCAGAGAGGAGAACGCATGCGATCCGATCTCCATAATGCTGGCAGAACAGAAAGAAAGTTTTGAGGATTTTAAATGGTGAAATATACAAATCAGCAGGAGCACATCACTAAATCTATATTACTGTCGGAGGAGTAAAAAAGAAAGATAGACAGACAGATGGATAGATAGACAAACAGATGGATAGACAGGCAGATAGATAGACAGACAGACGATAAATTGATAGGTAGACAGATGGACAGACAGACAAACAGTGGATGGATAGGCAGATAGACAAACAGGCAGACGATAGATAGATGGATAGATAGATAGACAGATGCTCTTCTGAATATTATTAATTTGTGAATGTCATTAGGATGTGTCCCAAAAACGTTAAAACTGGCTGTTATTAAGCATCTCATTAAAAAAAACACAACTTAATCCTAGAGAGTTAGATAATTACAGACCGATCTCAAATCTCCATTTTCTGTCAAAAATACTAGAGAAGGCAGTATACTCTCAGCTATGTTCCTTCTTAGAGAGAAATGGTATCTCTGAGGATTTCCAGGCAGGATTTAGACCGTATCCTAGTGCTGTGACTGCTCTCATCAGGGTTACAAGTGGCCTGCTCTTATCATCTGATCGTGGTTGTATTTCTCTATTAGTGCTACTGGATCTTTAGTGGTGCGTTTGACACTCGACCACAACATTCTTTTGAATAGACTAGAAAATTATGTTGGCATTAGTGGAATTGCATTGTCATGGTTCAATTCTTACTTATCTGACCGTCATCAATTAGTAACTGTGAATGATGAGGTATCATATCGATCACAAGTGCAGTATGGAGTACCACAAGGCTCAGTACTAGGACCTTTGCTTTTCACACTTTAAATGTTACCCTAGAGACGACCTCTACAGCCCTGAATGTCAGCTGAGACCTCAACAACCATCGGCACAAGACCACGGGATCCAGACAAGACCTCTGCACCTGTGTTGCAGGCTGGAATTAAACCACATCATGCTGGTTTCGTCTGGCCAGAGGAGAACTGGCCCCCCGGACTGAGCCTGTTTTTTTTTCTCCATTTCTGTCACCGATGGAGTTTTGGTTCCTTTGGCTTGCTTAGTTGGGGACGCTTGACTGATTGCACAGACACCATTGCAAGAGAACTGAACTGGATGATGACATCACTGACTCATCAATGAACTGACTTTAGCTGAAAAAATTGTCCTGTTGCATTATCAGAACACTATTTTCCAGTTTAACAATGTAAAGCGGCTTTGACACAATCAGTATTGTATAAAGCGCTATAGAAATAAAGTAAAAAATATATAGATGATAGATAGATAGTTTTTGTCGACTAGCAGTATCTTTCTCACCCATTGTTGCTCAGGTTCAGGTGTGTGACGTTCTGCAGTCCGCTGAACGCGCTGTGGTCGAGTCTGTGAATCGCGTTTCCGGTGATGATCAGGCTGCTCGCGTCGCTTGGGATCGCGGCGGGGACCCGGAGGAGCGCGGCAGACGCGCAGTGCACCGTGCGCTGAGCTCCAGAACACTCGCAGCGCAGCGGACACGACGCGACGCACGCGGAGACGCACAACATCGCGCAGACGAGCGTCAGCATCATCCAAGCGCTCGCGCTCAGGGTCCGGAGCGTCTGATGGCACCGCGTTCGCTGTAAGTGCACATGCTGTAGATGCTCCTCAGCAACACACTCACCTAGAAAGAGCTCCTGATCTCAGATGTAGAAGCCAGGGTGGGTGGAGCTGAATACACTCCACAACACAACACATCCATCTATTCACAGGACTGGGGTCAGCGTGTGTTCTCTGTCCATAAGGAACATTTATAGAGCAGCTTTTGCTTTGTAAAGATGTATACCGCACTGTTAGGAAACAATAGCATCACTAGCATCACTCTTGTCATGCATTAAATTCCCAAATATACAGCAGTTAAGAAAGATGCACAAACACTTCAGTCACTTCAGTCGTTGGGTTTAAAATGCTAAAGCAACTGAAGAAGACAGTCAGTATTGTTTGTTTGCGGTCAGTTAGTGGATGATGTTGATGGTTAATGTGATTCGCTACACCTGTGTGAACTTGAGAACTAACTTCATAAATCCACTAAACATGAACAAAACACATTGGATTCAAACACTGAGATTTAAAACATCAGGAAGAAAAGTATGAAAGCTCGTTTCCACCAAGGTATAAACAAATAATAATAAAAATAAAGTAATTGCAATTTTGTATCTCACAATTGAGACTTTTTTTCTAATAATTCTGTTTTTTTCCTCACAATTCTGACTTTTTTTGCTCACATAAAGTCTAATTTGCAAGAAAAAAAGTCAAGAGTTGCGAGTTAAAAAGTCACAATTGGCTTTTTTATTTTTAATTCCATGGCAGACATTTAAAAAAAAAAATCTGAATTCTGAGTAAAAAAGTCTAAATTGCGAGATATAACCTTAGAATTGCAGGTTTTGAACTGAACTGCGAGAAAAAAGTCAGAATTCTGTGAAAGTGAGAATTTCGAGATGTGAACTGAATTGCGAGAGAATTCAGAGAATTGCTCGTTTATATATAGCTTGTGATTTACATTTTTTTCTTGTTTTGTTTTCAGAATTGCAAGAAATAGTCAGAATTCTGAGATAAAACGTTGCAATTACCTTTTTATTTTTAATTCCATGGCAGAAAAAAAACGCAATCGCAAGTGTAAAATTAGAATTCTGAGGGGAAAAAAAAGTGTCTAAATTGCGAAATATAACTAAGATTTTCGAGATGTGAACTGAATTGCGAGAAAAAAGTCAGATTTGCAAGTTTATAGATTGCACTTTAAATTTTTGTTTTGTTTTCAGAATTGCAAGAAATAGTACGAATTCTGAGATTAAAAATTGCAATTACCTTTTTATTTGTAATTTTGTGGCGTAAACAAAAAAAATAGAATTGCGAGTGTAAAATCAGAATTCTGAGGAAAAAAAGTGTCTAAATTGCGAGATTTAAACTTAGATTTTCGAGATGTGAACTGAATTGCTAGAGAAAAAAGTCAGATTTGCAACGTTATAGCTTGCAATTTAAAGGTTTTTTTTTTTCAGAATTGCAAGAAATAGTCAGAATTCTGAGATAAAAAGTTGCAACTACCTTTTTATTTTTAATTCTGTGGCAGAAACAAAAACAGAATTGCAAGATGTAAAGTCAGAATTGTGAGATAGTCACTATATACCTATTTTAAATCCGATGGCAGAAACAGGCTTACATAGTAAAATAACACCAGTGAAGAGAAAAGATCCGGCACTATAAGAACGCTAGGTCTGTTTCAGCATTTCAAACCACAGAAACTTGTGTTTGTGCTCTCGTTCTTTACAATATGAAATTAAAAATAAAATAAATGAGGGCAAACATTATGGATACACTTTTTTTATTTGGTCATATAATATAAATGAAGATGTAAACATAAAAAATCTTAAGGAATAAGCAAATTTACAGTCTCCCTTGAATATAAAACAATACACGCCTGGATCATTAAACATAACTGATGAAAACTGACTTCAATGCAAGCAGTTCTAGGAAAAATGATGGAAAACCGTTTTGACAGGAAATTGCTGCCATGTTTCATTTAGCCCCATCCATGTATGTGATATGATTATATTACAAATACATCAAATGCAATGAAAGCAGTACTGGAAAAAGTCCCTGTAATTCACTTATTTACCATGGTACTGATAGTCTGCGTGTCTCCGTGTCACTAGATGCAGAGGTCTCTGTATTGAGACGCATTCGATGTAAACAGCATCTCTCTCAGTGTTGAAGCCTCAGTCATCGCAGGTTGATGGCAAGGGCGATGGTGACTATGATCCCACAAATCATCAGGAAAGGCAGCCAGGTCTTCAGGAACCCCACAAAGCTGCAGAGGAACAGAAGCCTTCGAATGAGCCTTTTAGACGTTAAAGGGTTCAATTCTGTCATCGGTTACTCGGCCTCATGTCAGTCCAAACCCATTTCTAAGCAGGGTTTCATGAAGGTAAAATATAAAAAAATACAACTTCCTACCAATCTCCATTATTTTGAATGGCTTGAATAGCCCTGTTTCCAAACACTAGAATATGAAAATAACTTTTACTGTACCTTCTGATCACACTGCAAAAAAAAAAGTGACGCTCTTGTTTTGTTTTTCAG
>NW_015544237.1:88697-96231 GCF_001515605.1 Sinocyclocheilus anshuiensis
GCTTAGTTGGGGATGCTTGACTGATTGCACAGACACTATTGGAAGAGAACTGAACTGGATGATGACATCAATGAATCATCAATGAACTGACTTTAGCTGAAAAAATTGTCCTGTTGCATTATCAGAACACTATTTTCCAGTTTAACAATGTAAAGCGGCTTTGACACAATCAGTATTGTATAAAGCGCTATAGAAATAAAGTAAAAAATATATAGATGATAGATAGATAGTTTTTGTCGACTAGCAGTATCTTTCTCACCCATTGTTGCTCAGGTTCAGGTGTGTGACGTTCTGCAGTCCGCTGAACGCGCTGTGGTCGAGTCTGTGAATCGCGTTTCCGGTGATGATCAGGCTGCTCGCGTCGCTTGGGATCGCGGCGGGGACCCGGAGGAGCGCGGCAGACGCGCAGTGCACCGTGCGCTGAGCTCCAGAACACTCGCAGCGCAGCGGACACGACGCGACGCACGCGGAGACGCACAACATCGCGCAGACGAGCGTCAGCATCATCCAAGCGCTCGCGCTCAGGGTCCGGAGCGTCTGATGGCACCGCGTTCGCTGTAAGTGCACATGCTGTAGATGCTCCTCAGCAACACACTCACCTAGAAAGAGCTCCTGATCTCAGATGTAGAAGCCAGGGTGGGTGGAGCTGAATACACTCCACAACACAACACATCCATCTATTCACAGGACTGGGGTCAGCGTGTGTTCTCTGTCCATAAGGAACATTTATAGAGCAGCTTTTGCTTTGTAAAGATGTATACCGCACTGTTAGGAAACAATAGCATCACTCATCTTTCCTTTGTCATGCATTAAATTCCCAAATATACAGCAGTTAAGAAAGATGCACAAACACTTCAGTCAAGAAGTGTGTTGGGTTTAAAATGCTAAAGCAACTGAAGAAGACAGTCAGTATTGTTTGTTTGCGGTCAGTTAGTGGATGATGTTGATGGTTAATGTGATTCGCTACACCTGTGTGAACTTGAGAACTAACTTCATAAATCCACTAAACATGAACAAAACACATTGGATTCAAACACTGAGATTTAAAACATCAGGAAGAAAAGTATGAAAGCTCGTTTCCACCAAGGTATAAACAAATAATAATAAAAATAAAGTAATTGCAATTTTGTATCTCACAATTGAGACTTTTTTTCTAATAATTCTGTTTTTTTCCTCACAATTCTGACTTTTTTTGCTCACATAAAGTCTAATTTGCAAGAAAAAAAGTCAAGAGTTGCGAGTTAAAAAGTCACAATTGGCTTTTTTATTTTTAATTCCATGGCAGACATTTAAAAAAAAAAATCTGAATTCTGAGTAAAAAAGTCTAAATTGCGAGATATAACCTTAGAATTGCAGGTTTTGAACTGAACTGCGAGAAAAAAGTCAGAATTCTGTGAAAGTGAGAATTTCGAGATGTGAACTGAATTGCGAGAGAATTCAGAGAATTGCTCGTTTATATATAGCTTGTGATTTACATTTTTTTCTTGTTTTGTTTTCAGAATTGCAAGAAATAGTCAGAATTCTGAGATAAAACGTTGCAATTACCTTTTTATTTTTAATTCCATGGCAGAAAAAAAACGCAATCGCAAGTGTAAAATTAGAATTCTGAGGGGAAAAAAAAGTGTCTAAATTGCGAAATATAACTAAGATTTTCGAGATGTGAACTGAATTGCGAGAAAAAAGTCAGATTTGCAAGTTTATAGATTGCACTTTAAATTTTTGTTTTGTTTTCAGAATTGCAAGAAATAGTACGAATTCTGAGATTAAAAATTGCAATTACCTTTTTATTTGTAATTTTGTGGCGTAAACAAAAAAAATAGAATTGCGAGTGTAAAATCAGAATTCTGAGGAAAAAAAGTGTCTAAATTGCGAGATTTAAACTTAGATTTTCGAGATGTGAACTGAATTGCTAGAGAAAAAAGTCAGATTTGCAACGTTATAGCTTGCAATTTAAAGGTTTTTTTTTTTCAGAATTGCAAGAAATAGTCAGAATTCTGAGATAAAAAGTTGCAACTACCTTTTTATTTTTAATTCTGTGGCAGAAACAAAAACAGAATTGCAAGATGTAAAGTCAGAATTGTGAGATAGTCACTATATACCTATTTTAAATCCGATGGCAGAAACAGGCTTACATAGTAAAATAACACCAGTGAAGAGAAAAGATCCGGCACTATAAGAACGCTAGGTCTGTTTCAGCATTTCAAACCACAGAAACTTGTGTTTGTGCTCTCGTTCTTTACAATATGAAATTAAAAATAAAATAAATGAGGGCAAACATTATGGATACACTTTTTTTATTTGGTCATATAATATAAATGAAGATGTAAACATAAAAAATCTTAAGGAATAAGCAAATTTACAGTCTCCCTTGAATATAAAACAATACACGCCTGGATCATTAAACATAACTGATGAAAACTGACTTCAATGCAAGCAGTTCTAGGAAAAATGATGGAAAACCGTTTTGACAGGAAATTGCTGCCATGTTTCATTTAGCCCCATCCATGTATGTGATATGATTATATTACAAATACATCAAATGCAATGAAAGCAGTACTGGAAAAAGTCCCTGTAATTCACTTATTTACCATGGTACTGATAGTCTGCGTGTCTCCGTGTCACTAGATGCAGAGGTCTCTGTATTGAGACGCATTCGATGTAAACAGCATCTCTCTCAGTGTTGAAGCCAAAGTCATCGCAGGTTGATGGCAAGGGCGATGGTGACTATGATCCCACAAATCATCAGGAAAGGCAGCCAGGTCTTCAGGAACCCCACAAAGCTGCAGAGGAACAGAAGCCTTCGAATGAGCCTTTTAGACGTTAAAGGGTTCAATTCTGTCATCGGTTACTCGGCCTCATGTCAGTCCAAACCCATTTCTAAGCAGGGTTTCATGAAGGTAAAATATAAAAAAATACAACTTCCTACCAATCTCCATTATTTTGAATGGCTTGAATAGCCCTGTTTCCAAACACTAGAATATGAAAATAACTTTTACTGTACCTTCTGATCACACTGCAAAAAAAAAAGTGACGCTCTTGTTTTGTTTTTCAGTGCAAATGTCTAAATTCTTCAGTCTAAAGAGTAAAAAACACATATCTGCCACACTGCAAAAAAATGATTCTTAGTGTTTTTGTATAAATATCTAAACATTCTTGAATCAAGATGTATTTACTTGAGAAGCAAAATGACTTTAGATATTAAGTCTGAAAAATTTATCAAAATTTTGTTAGTTTTTGCGTACTACAAGAAAAATTATCTGCTGATGGGGTAAGAAAAAAAAATGAATTCAAAGGGGAAATTATGGGGATTATTTTTCTTACCCCACTTGCAGATATTCTTGTTTGAAGCATAAACTTTTTTCAAAAAACAAGTCATTCTGCATCTGAAGCAAACATATCTTGATTCAAGAATGTCTAGATATTTGTACAGAAAACAAGACACAAATACTGAGGAAGATGTTAATTTTTTTGCAGTGCATGCAACATTTAATGTCACGACTTCCGCTCCGATTTAAGAGCTTTTTAAGCCTTATTTTGTGGAAGGGAGAATTAAGACCTTTTTAGGATCCACAGAAACCTTGCTAAGGCAGAGTGTCATGGCTTGCATAAATTATGACAGAATTTTAATTTTTGCCTGCTTTAAAACGCTGAATTGTGAGGATAATCTTACACAGAAACCCACAATCCAGCTCTCTCCCCAGAAGCCCTGATTGTGTGCGTCAGGAGTTGTGATAAATCATTCAGTTAAAGGTAAGGACACACTGACTTCTGAATGCTAAGGCTGCATGTCTTTCACAGAGAAGGCAATCCCAGAATGCACCGAGCAGATGCAACAAGGGAATTTTGATTATAAAACAGGGTTTCTGCGGGTCTTAAAAAGTCGTGGCATTAAATGTTGCATGCACTTGAAAAAAAAAAAAGATGCAAAATTAACTTAAGAAATGTTATGAAAAGTTTATGCTTAAAACAAGAACAAATATCTGTCAGTGGAAAATAAAAACGTGTTTTCCCTTAGAATTAAGTAGATTTTTCTGAACCCACTGGCAGATATTTATTCAGTTTTTTTTTTTTAATAATAAACTTAAAATCAATTTCTCATAAACCGTGACTTCTCATCATCTCATGTCACTTTGCTTCTCAAGTAAATGGGTCAAAGACGAAAAAGGGTCTAAGCATAAAAACAATAAGTGTAAAACTGCTTTAAATTGTTGTTGTTTTTCCCCAAAAAATTTGTAAAAATTTTCTGTTTAATTTAATTGCAATTTTGTTTTTGTTTTTCTGAGCAAAAAATAAATATCATACATTTTCCCCTGATTTACAGAAGAGACCCAGTAAAATCATTCAGTGTAACAATCGTGTCAGGCATATTTACAACAAACAAAAATCAATTTATGACATATTACAAGACTAATTACTTTCACCCCAAATACTAATTAGTTGTAATTTTACATTTTTAAAATGTGCCACTATCCTAGGTTTTGCCCATTTGTCAGTAAGATTTTTTTTACTAATTTAAAACACAATAAAATTTAATATGTTCTCTTATTCTTTTATATATTTTAATATGTACAGGTCAGAATAAGCATGTTGTTTGAATTTTTACATAAATATTGTGTTACACTTTAACAATTTAAAGCAGTATTACACTTATTGTTTTTATGCTTAAACCCTTTTTCGTCTTTGACCCATGTATATATTAAGTTTTTATACATTTGATTACTTTATACAATGCATGTAGCATTTCTTATTTTGTTCTACTGTATTTTTTTTTTTTATTTAGTCCAATTGCTTGTAATTATTCTTATTTAATCGCCGACTGTTTACTTGTCTTCAGTGAGCTTGAGTTTTTTATTTATTAATTTTTTTTTTGTGATATTAACACTAGTGATAACAATTATGAAATTTCTAAGTTATCAAAAATTTTGATATCATAAAAGACCTTATTTAAAGCAAAAATAGCTATACCGTGATATATATCGTTACCATGAAATCAAATTACTCGTATCGTGATAAGAAAAATTTTATACTTTTACTCTGATACTCAAAAGTGCAAAAGGCGATCATAGTGATATCCAGCTCATGAACGAATCTTTTGATTCAATTTTGATTATTGCGCCCCATTCTGCCCTCTTTCCAGCGGTGCGCTTTCACTCCTCCATAAAAGCCCGATTTCACTTGCGAATCTGTAAAATCATAACGCGACTTTTGCAAAATGTCACGTGCTTGATTTATTAAAGTTGATTAGATTTATTCATGTTTTTAAAAGCGTGAAAGAGAACTATCGCTGCTCCTCAGGAGGATTTCTGTGCATGCGCTCTGAGACGGAACAGAGCCCGCTTCACATTGTGCCTAACAACGCCCCTTAGCTGTTACAACTTCACTGTAAACCACAGCTTCACGGGGCTTTCCAGCGGTGCTCTTTCGCTCCTCCATAAAAGCCCAGTTTCACGTGCAAATCAGTAAATCATGTAACGTGACTTTTGCAAAATGGGACGTGCTTGATTTATAGAATTAGATTTATTCATGTTTTTAAAAGCATGAAAGAGAACTATCGCTGCTCCTCAGGAGGATTTCTGTGCATGCGCTCAGAGACGGAACAGAGCTTAAGGTGCGTCTAAACGCTCAAATACACACAAACACGAGTCAAAATGCGGCGCTTGGTGATTATTAAATCACGTAAACCCTCATCGGTTATGTAACAAGTGAACGTAACAGTTGAGAATACGTGTGTAACAGTAAATTGAATCTGTGCGGCTCTTAAAGTGACAGCAGCCTAATATTCATGTGTGCTTAATATTAATCAAACAACAAAAATCACTCACTGCTCTTGACCTGAAGAACTTTTGTAGCTTTAATAAGAAACAAAGGAAGTTAAGAATTAAACTGTGAAGACTATGCTGTTTTATTTTACATTCGATTATTCAGTTTCTGTTATAGACTGTTGAATACTTTAGACTTGCATAAAAAGCACAGTTTGTTCCATTTGTATCTTTTTTCTCTCTAAAATGTAGATGTCATAGCAGCCTTATTTACAGAAAATATATATTTGATATATATCGCCATCTTTAAAAAAATCACTCGTATAAAGTTTTGGTCACGTGGCCCACTCAATAATCGTGATTATGGTTTTTGCCATAATCGAGCAGCCCTACCATCCTGGTTTTGTACTCCTCGGACGCATCGTGCACGGCCAAATCCCAGGCGTTTGCTCCGCCGCCGTACACTTTATTCCTATCCAGCTTCCAGAACCTGAAACAACAAGCGTTGAATGAGTCACACGCTAGTTCAGAAACATTCAGATGATGACGAATAACCACATTCACTAGTTTTAAACTCACTTTGTTGGCTTTCCAAACGCCATGTTGTCCTCCTGTGGGAAACAGAAATGAAAGTAGTCAGTGCATCAGTGAAGAAAACACTATTTTCAATCATCAGGTATAAACTCACTGATACGAAATAAGGCCCTGCAAAGTCTCTGATCACACCGGCGGAAGTGCAGATGCCCATGTGACCAATGAAGGGCAGGAACCACCTACAAACAACAACAACAACCACCAGAGGATGTCAACAGTGATCACAGCTGAAGTTTCCCACTTTGTTTTCATAATCCAATACTCGTGTGAGCTCAGTTCAGCCTTTATACTCGCGTACTTCCGAGATGTTTTATGACTCACGTCAGAACCGGGATGGGCGTCCAGACGATGCAGTGCGGATAACGGCTCATCTCTTTGTCGATTTTCTCGAAACCGCTGTGGAACTGCTTCATCGTGTCTATCTCGGTTACGTCCGCCATCACAGTCTGCGCGCGGTGACGTCATCGCGTCCGCCTACGCGTGCGCCGCCGGACAATCTCATAGGATTACATACAGTATGTTCTCTCCTGCTCAGCAAGGCTGCATTGATTTGATCAAAAATACTGTAAAAATTGTGAAATATTATTAGAATCTAAAACAGCTGTTTTCTATGTGAATATGTGTTAAACTGTAATTTATTTCTGTGATCAAAGCTGTATTTTCAGTAGTCTACAGCAGTGTTTCTCAACCAGGGGTCCGTGGACCCCTAGAGGTCCTTGAGGATGGTTCTGAATCGGACTG
Source organism: Sinocyclocheilus anshuiensis (assembly GCF_001515605.1). NCBI lineage: Eukaryota > Metazoa > Chordata > Actinopteri > Cypriniformes > Cyprinidae > Sinocyclocheilus > Sinocyclocheilus anshuiensis. The sequence goes on from NW_015544237.1 coordinate 95,792, forward strand.
GGGTCCGGTACGCCAAAAGGTTGAGATTCACTGGTCTACAGTGTCACATGATCTTCAGAAATCATTCTAATATGCTGATTTGAAAATGACTTAGTACTTTTATTCATCAAGGACGCATTAAATTGATCAAAAGTGCCGGTAAAGACATTTATAATGTTACAAAATATTTCTATTTCAGATAAATGCTGTTATTTTGAACTTTCCTGTTCATCGAAGGATCCTGAAAATAAAAATGGGTTTTCACAAAAATATGAAGCAGCACAACGGTTTTCAACGTTGATAATTAGGGATGTAACTATTCACTCAACTCAACTGACGATTTTTTTTTTAACAAAAGGAGATTAAAGACAAATTATAAATTAAATGTGTTCTTTTATTATTGCTTGGACAAAATACTGTACGTTTCTTTGTGAAATTGAAATATAACACTATAATAATAT
>NW_015544237.1:100972-122172 GCF_001515605.1 Sinocyclocheilus anshuiensis
GACACTGAAGACTGGCGTAATGATGCTGAAAATACAGCTGCGCATCACAGAAATACATTACAGTTTAACAGATATTCACATAGAAAACTTATTTTAGATTATAATAATATTTCAAATTTTTTACTGTATTTTTGATCAAATAAATGCAGCCTTGTTGAACAGAACATAAAAAAAAACATTTAGAAACATCTCAGTTATTCCAAACTTGGTCACCAGTCTAATATCACATGTATAATATAATATAATATAAGATTATTCTTTTTGTCAAAAAAAACAATACAACAAATAGTATCATGATCAAGGTCAAGTTGACCTATTTAATTCAATTTCAATTCAATTCACGTTTATTTGTATAGCGCTTTTCATGATACAAATCGTTGCAAAGCAGCTTCACAGAAAATGAAAGTTTCTACAATAAAGAATAATAATGTGCATTTGATCAGATATAACTGCAGTAAAAGATTATGAGATGCATTATTTGAATGCTTGGCCAAAGAGATGTGTCTTTAATCTAGATTTAAACAGAGAGAGTGTGTCTGAACCCCGAACGTTATCAGGAAGTCTATTTGTTATCAGGAAGTCCAGAGTTTGGGAGCCAAATGTGAAAAAGCTCTACCTCCTTTAGTGGACTTTGCTATCCTAGGTACTACCAAAAGTCCAGAGTTTTGCGACCTTAGGGAGCGTGATAGAAGACTAGGTTTCATAATTTCTTCCCAAATCAAAGTTGGTGTAACACAAGCCCAGGGCTTCATGCATTAAATCCCAGCAGCTGTGGCTTGTGTTGAAGTGACGTCTGCGTGCTTTATCACCCTAATGACTCTGTTACCTGAACTACACTCACAGAGTAAGAACTGGAGCAGATATTAAAGCAATAAGAAGCCCTGGTTAACAGTGAATTTATAACAGCTAAGGGGCGTTATTATAAATTCACTGTAAACCACGGCTTCACGGGGGTTATTGCTTTTATAAAACGGTTATTCCATATACGTAGTAAGGTTTCACAAAATAAAACAGAGCAAATAAAGTGTAATGATATTAATAAAAACAGTATTCTTCCACCAAACAATGTAGTTCCTCAGAAACAGTTGTGGTTGCTACAAAGTGGTTGCCGAGCAACACACAAACGTAAACAAAGGTGTGTTACTTTGTAGAGTCATTTACAACAGCTTCGAACGCGGCTCAGCCAATCAGAATCAAGCACCGGAACTATCCGCTTTATAAATGAGGGATTTGGGTTGGGATTGTTCTAGAGATTATTCCATTAAAGCAAAGGCCATTTGCTGCACTACAGTTATGTGGGCTGATGCATACTAGCAGTGGCTCCTGCAGGTGTACGGCTGTACACACTGTGAGTATCATGAGTGCTCAGACTGGCCTGAGATTTGCCCTGCAAACATTTCAGCAGTTATTATAGACCTGTGTGTCCCGTATTTCTGTCGACTGAACCAGCCATGCTATTAATTATTAATTTATCAGTCTTTTGCATGCCAAAGTCCATTCCTGCATATAAATATTACGCCAAATAGAAGCAGAAAATCATGCAATACGCACTTTCATGAGATCGGGTTAGCCTAAAGCAATTAATTTCTAGGCTATTTTACAAATGGGAATACAACGAATTCATGACAATGTTTTACATTCAAGCTACCCGTAAAAATATATAGTGAATGTAAAAAATGACCGTGAATTTTACGGTAAAAGACTGTAAAAATGCTACAGTAAAAACCTGTTAAATGGTTAACGGTAAATTCCCCAGCTATATACGGTGAAAAACTGTATTGGACATTACATGTATTGGACATTAATTTTACGGTAGTATACCGTTTTTGGAAGTGAAAAAGACGTATAATTTACAGTGAATAACCGTAAATTGGCATTCCCAGAATTCCCTGCGTTACAGTTCAAATTTTATATTTTTTTTGTTGAAATAACTGTTTCTTAGTTTTTTCTTCTCAGTTTTGTATATTAGGGTTGTGTGTTACACCTAACACCTGCCGTTTTTTTACTGTAAATTTTATGGAATTTTTTTTACAGTGTACTTTAAAAGCATCTGGAATGCAATAAAGTATTTTTTTTTAAAGATGTTTTTAAAGCATTTGCTGTATGGATTAAAAAAGGCTAATAAATAATTCACGTATCAGACAAAATTGCGTTGCAGCAAATCCTTTACATTTTAAGGTATTCGGCAACATAAAAATCAGGAAATATAAGCAGCTATACAATTAAAGGACAAAGTTTTACACATATGCCATTATAATTTGTGTTTTATGTTTTAATTGTACAGAACAATACGCAAATTATAATCGGGCCTGTTTTAGGCTTTTCCTCATTTTTTATATTATATTATATTTATATTATATTTTAGACCATCAATCAATTATGGTGATGAAAAAAATGACTCGCCGTCTCCTCATTGGACGTGCTTGCCGTGAGAGAAATGCATCTTTAATGAAAGAGTTTCTATTTTTGATTTGAATTCATTCGTTTTAAAGTAGTAATTTAAAGCTTTATATATATTTTAATCATGCCTGTGAGGCAATTCGCTGAGTTTAGGTTCATCATCGCTTCTGTTCAAGACCGAGACGGCAGAAAGCGTTTGTTTTCTCTATTTTATAAAAGCACAACGTTTTGTTGATATTGTGAGTGCACACAAATAAAAGTAGACACATTGCAGTTCCGAATCATGTATTACTCTTTATGAGTAAAAATTATGCATAGGCTATTTAAAGTTGTTTCCACTGAAAAAAATGCAAGTGATCTCGCTGGTGACTTCATGTCCTTCAAAGCGCGCTTTAGCTTCCACTCTCCGCACAAACTATTGGATATGCGTCTATTACTCTTACCTTTATGAGCAAACATTAGTGGCATTCAGATCAAACAGTGTTATGTAGCATCACAGAATCAGTGCAATTTTACTGTAATTGAGATACTGTTACTGTTTTCATTTTTATTTTCCCTTTTGAAGTTTTAGTAATTTTGTTGTTTGTTTTTGTCATTTTTAGTAGTTTTTGTTTAATATATATGTATACAGTGGGGAAAATATTTATTTGATTATTTATTTTGATTATATATTTATTTAATTGCCCACTTACAAAGAAATGAAGGGTCTGTAATTTTTATGGTAGGTTTATTTTAACGTATAGAGACAGAATACCGACCAAAAAATCCAGAAAAAACGCAGTATAAAAATCCATAAAAAACACATTATATAAAGGTTAGAAATTGATTGTCCATTTTCGGTTTATATATTTTTAAATCATTTTTAGTTTGAGTTATTTTAGTACATCAAATTAAAATAAATGGAACTTAGGAATGGCATGGCAACAAGCTGAAATAAAAATTCTTTTTTATATTTTATGTCCTTTAACGTTTATTTTATTTCAAGTTACAAAAATGTTTTTTTTAATGGTTTTAATTTTAGTTTCAGTTTTATTTAACCGTAATAACCATGCACTGAATCAACTGAAATATGTTAATTTACACCAACAAAACTAATTTTTATAGGTTAAATCACTTTAAATCACTCTTTAAGGTAAGAATTGCAAATAAATATAGTTATGAGTAATTTTGTGTAAAAACGTACATTTTGTAAGTCTGATTTGAGTTTTTATTAATATTTTGAATGTTTTTATTTTTTAGATTTTTTATTTTAATATTTTAGTTTTTATGTCTATATAGTTTTTATTAATTTTTATGTCAGTTTTAGTTATTTTAGTAAAGTAATATGAGAAATAGCTGAAATAAAAAGTTTTTTTATATTTTATTTTATTTCAAATAGCGTTTAGTTACAAAACATGTTTTTTAATGGTTTTAATTTTAGTTTCACTTTTATTTAACTATAATAACCAATGCAATGAATCAACATAAATACATTAATTTATACCAAAAAAATTTTTTTTTATAGGTTAAATCAGGTAAAATTCACTCTTTAAGGTAATGTCTACTTGCAGAGTATGCACACTAGGTAGTGTGCTATTCTGAACACAGCCGTGGCCTTGCAGCCCATCTGGCCTAGATGTGTGCTATACTCCCCTCATTAGTGTATGTAGGTCAGGTGGCCTTTAGAGGACACAGGTTTCCTTCAACACCACAACAAATTAATAACACACGGAGAAAAAAAAACACTATTCAGCAAAAAAACTGACTTTGAGTAATTGTGGGCAGGGAAAGTCAACGTAACACCTTCATCACAGAAGCACACTGGGATTTGGAGGCAAACGTATTTGCGTCAATTCAGAGCAACCAATCAGCTGCGAGTACCACGTCTGCAGCGCAATCCATTGGTTGCATGGGTTATTTTGAGTTCAATCATGCATGTGTTAAAAACAAAAATAGGACAAATGCCTTATTAGTCTTATTTCACAAATGAAGGCCTTAACATACAAGTCTTAAAGTCATGCATTAAATGTTGCATGCGCTGCAAATAATGAACATCTTCCTAAGTATGTTTATCTTGTTGTCCAGTACATACATCTAAGCATCCTTAAATCAAGAGGCATTTACTGGAGATGCAAAAGGAGCATATGAAGTCTTGTTTTCTGAGAAATTGAACAAAATTGAGTTTATGCCTAAAACGAGAACAAATATCTGCGAATGGGGAATGAAAACTTCACTTTTTCCTTCGAATCAGGTTGATTTTTCTGAGCCCGTTTGCAGATATTTGTTCATTTTAACCATAATTTTGATCAATTTCTCGGTGTATTTTGATTGAAGAACATGCACACATACTGAAGAAGAACAGCACTTTTTTTAATCAGAAGGAAAAGTTATTTTCTATAATCCAGTGGCAGGGTTATTATAGTTAACTAAAACCTTAAGAAATGGTTACTTAAAAATAAATAAATGTTAACTGAAATAGCATCATTTCTCATTTTTGTTTAGTTTAACTTGAAGTACTAAAATAACACGAATTAAATAAAGTAAAAATTAAAATTAATTTAAAAAGGCAATTAAAAACACAAAATTGAATTCAAAATTTTAACAAACATTTTTTATTATATAATGCAGAAATTATGTTAAAACAACACTGTTGTTATTCATTTACTTATTTTGGTCAAATAAACTAAATAGTGACGGATATTTGTTGGAAGTTGTTTTCAGATTTTGAAGACTTGCTAATTCAACTCGTTTAGAAATACTGACATATTGTGTTCCCTTCAATTCATTCCTTAAAATGTCTCTACATGGTCTTAAAAAGGACTTTAAGAAGTCTTGAATTCACCTTCATGGAAGCAGCAGAAGCCCTGCATCATGAGCTGACTTTAATGTAAAAGGCAAATTACAAAAGAAAAAAAGAATGACATGATATTTGTAAATAAATTAATTTTATTTGAGACAGATGGGGCTGTGCGTTGTCGATGGCTTCATGTCTGTAATGAGTATTACCATTATTACGGTTTATAAAGCCATGCCGTTGATGATTAAAGTGACATTTTATTCATATAATATAATGTTTTCCTCTGAAAACCCCCACCGATGATCATGAGAGCCACGACGGAGCTGCTGCAGAACTTTACATGTCCTTTATTTTTTTACGTCGCACTAAACTACTAAAATCCCCAAAGACACAAAAAACTAAATCACACATATCCCAAAACAGAGCCGATTCTAGTTTCTTTTAACTGCTTGTGAAAAGTCTGTCTCTGTGTCTTTATTCTTCTCTTCTCAGGTTCATCGAGGAAGATAAAAGGGCAAGACGTCCTGCTCGTGCCGATGAGAAAAAAGGTTAAAAAAAAAAAATAATAATAATAAACCAGCGTTCCGGTGCTTGATTCTGATTGGCTGAGCCACGTTCGAAGCTGTTGTAAATGACTCTACAAAGTAACATACACCTTTGTTTACGTTTGTGTGTTACTCGGCAACCACTTTGTAGCAACCACAACTGTTGCTGAGGAGCTACATTGTTTGGTGGAAGAATACTGTTTTTATTAATATCATTACACTTTACTTGCTCTGTTTTATTTTGTGAAACCTTACTACGTATATGGAATAACCGTTTTATAAAAGCAATAATCCCCGTGAAGCCGTGAATTTATAACAGCTAAGGGGCGTTGTTAGGCACTTAACTGTTATAAATTCACCGTAAACCACGGCTTCACGGGGCTTATTGCTTTAACGAATCATCATTGTCATCAACAAAAACAACAACAAACATTTTCAGTCCCAGAACATCCACAAGTCTGGGTCGAACAGAAACACTGTTTATTTTCCAGAATGTATTCCAAAAGAAAGTGCTGCAGACCTATAAACATACTTTTATGAACAGTAACTCTTTTTACTGTCCTCTGGTGCTCAAGTTCATTCGGAAAAGAAACAAAACGAGACGAAACCGCGTCCAAAAGCAAGCAAGCCCCGCATTAACAAGCTTTAAACCTGAACGGTGCCAAAAATGTGTTGCAGATCTAGAAGTGCTTTGGCTTCGGAGGGAAGCTGGTTTTCTCGCTTCCTTCTGCAGAGCGGCAGCATTCGCTCACACTGAAATTGCAAAGTAAATATCTAAGGTGCTTGGCGCTCCGGTGTCGTTTAGCTGGAACGGCACTGAACCTGGCTCTCCGAGCTCTCTTCATCATCTGAGCCCTCGGTGCCTCGGCTGCTCAGACCCGAGATGCGGTAACCCATGTTCAGCAGCATCACCTCCAGCGGATCCGCGTTCATGCGCCTCTGGTTGGCTTGGGCCGCGCTCTCCATGTCCTCCACCACCCGACAGTTCTCCTTCTCCTCCGACTGACGATCAGACAGAAGACAACACAAGTCACGTTTGGTGCAATCAACAGCCTAGCTTCAAAAAGAGTAGGTCACCCAAAACTGAAAAATCAGTCCACTGCAGTGAATGGGTGCCGTCAGAACGAGAGCTGATAAAAACATCACAAGTAATCCACAGCACTCCAGTCCATCAGTTAACATCTGGAGAAGACAAAAGCTGAAACAAATCCAGCATTTCATATGTCTATAATCCATAATAACGCTTCCTCCAGTGAAAAAGTGCATCTGCTGTTGTCTCTCACATCAAAATCCAGCCACTTATTTGTTTAGAGCTGTTTAAATGGTGCTTGATCTGTGCAAGATTTCTCTCCTGATTCAGACACTTTTTCACTGGAGGAAGCGTTATTATGGAGTATAGACATATGAAATGCTGGATTTGTCTCACCTTTTGTCTTCTCCAGATGTTAACTGATGGACTGGAGTGCTGTGGATTATTGTGATGTTTTTATCAGCTCTCGTTCTGACGGCACCCATTCACTTGCAGAGGACTGAGTTTTCAGTTTTGGGTGAACTATTCCTTTAATGCAGTTTTAAAAGCTACTGAATCAATCCACTATTCAATGTCGGGCTGCATCATAAATAATCAACAACATATCTGATTATCGATTATTCATATCTGCACTGAAAACATTCGCACATCCACGTCACTTTATACCAGAGAATAACGCATCTGAAAAGACGCAGAATGAAGTGTTGCGTCATATTTAGTGCTTCAAACAAAAGCATAAACAGTAGATTAATGTTTTTACTGCAAGCAAGCCTGTTAAAATTTGCAGACTTCAAACAACAAGTGCTTAACAGACTTGGAGCACGATAATATTCAGACTAAAATACACATTTTTCTAAAACATTTCTTTTTAGACATTAAATGCGTGTTTAAAACTCCACATGTAACTATTTTTATAAGAGCAGTGCCAGTAATGGAATATGCAGTTAACATTTAGTCTGTGCTTTTGTTTTTTTATTATCATTTAATTTAGTGATTTTAACTTCTTTCAAATGGTAAGTAAATTTAACCCCTACATAGAAATATTCACTATATTTGTTTTTTTATTGCCTTCAAATTGCACATTGTTTGAGCAGTATGTGGAATAACAATTTTGTAAATAATGGATTTAGATTACTTTATTTTTAATTTTCAATTATCATTTTTTATGCATTTTTTGATTTGTTTTTTCTGATTAGATAATCAAAATAATCGTTAGTCGCAGCACTAGTTCAGTGCATCAAACCGAACTGAATGAAATACTAAACTGAAAAGTGAAATGAAAACTAATGAATGAAAGTGATTCTATGGCTGGGCGATAAAGCTAAAAAATTTATCACGATATAATGTTTCATTTCATTCGGTATCGATAATTATATATATGTTTCATAACGTTTTTTAAACAAAGAGCAGTAGAAAAAAAGGTTTACATTTAAGCACTGTATTTTTAATTTACCCAATTTATTAAGACAAACAACAAATCATTTTGGTTTTAAGTCAAACACAAAATAAAATTGAAACAAATATCTCCTTTCTTGTTTTAAACAATGAGCAATGAGCAAAATACGTTTATTCAATGCAATGAAATAACGACTAAATAAGTGCATCACGTCTAAACTAACATATATAAATCAAAATATAATTTTGTGAATTGCATAAACTAAGTGCATCATGTATTTATGCATAGCTTAATACAAATAGCCAAAGCGCCGATCGCATGATTGCATTTAAAAACATACGAGACGCAGAGGAACGAAACAAAAGATGTGTTTTCTACAAGTTTAACTCTTTTAACTTTACTTGTGCGAGACGCGAGTGCAACAGAATACGCGTTCTGTGTGAACGGCTTGGTTTGGGGTTTAATCTAACCAATATCTTCTCCGCATTGAGCTTCTATAGTTCTCTAATATACTGAATGGAAAACGCAGCAGCGTTTGTTGCACTCTTGAGTGTTCTGTTGCACTCGCGTCTCACACAAGTAAAGTTAAAAGAGTTAAACTTGTAGAAAACATGTCTTTTGTTTCATTCCTCAGCGTCTCGTATGTTTTTAAATGCAATCATGCGATCGGCGCTTTGGCTATTTGTATTAAGCTATGCATAAATACATGATGCATCGATGAAGGTGTAGCGTCGATAAATGGCGATACGGTTTAATCGCCCAGGCCTAACTGAATCATTCATCGTTCATAATGAGGTCAGTGGGTCGGTACCTCAGGTCTGGGGCTCCAGAGCCGCACCACGGGGTCGATGCCGCTGGTGGCCAGGAAGCAGTAGCTGGGATGCGGCTGCAGGCAGTTCACTATAGACTCGTCTCCCTGTAAGATCCGCACTAGGTTCGTCGTCTCTTTCTCCCAGATGAAGAACGAGCCGTCGTCTGAACCGCTCACAATGTACTGGCCTTTACTGCAGAGCGACAACCGAACGAGTACCAATCAAACGTTTCTGAACAGTGAGATTTTAATGTTTTTTAAAGAAGTGTCTTCTGGTCACCAAGCATGCATTTATTTGATCAGAAATACAGCAAAAGCAGTAATATTATTACCATTTAAAATAACAGTGTTCTATTTTAATATGTGTTAAACTGTAATGTATTTCTGTGATGCGCAGCTGTATTTTCAGCATCATTACTCCAGTCTTCAGTGTCACATGATCTTCAGAAATCATAATAATATGCTGATTTATTATTAATGTTGGAAACAGTTTTGGCTGCTTAATATTGTTTTGGAACTTTTGTGATACTTTTTTTCAGGATTATTTGATGAATAAAAAGTTCAAAAGAACAGCATTTACTTAAAATAGAAATCTTTTGTAACGATATGCACTACTGTTCAAAAGTTTGGGGTCAATACTTTTTCTTTTTTTTCTATTTTTGAAAGAAATCAATACTGTTATTCAGCAAGGATGTGTTAAATTTATAAAAAATTGACAGTAAAGACTTATATTGTTAGAGGTTCTTTTCTGTTCTTTCTAACTTTATTCATCCAATAATCCTGAAAAAAGTATCATAGGTTCCAAAAAAATATTAAGCAGCAAAACTATAATAAATCAGCATATTAGAATGATTTCTGAAGATCATGTGACACTGAAGACTGGAGTAATGATGCTGAAAATACAGCTGCGCATCACAGAAATACATTACAGTTTAACAGATATTCACATAGAACACTGTTATTTTTAATTATAATAATATTTCACAATATTACTGTACTGTACCGTACTGATGCCAAACTTTTGAACGGCAGCAGTGTATATATTAAATACATCACTCAGAAGTGATTCATGAAAAGCAAACAAGGTGCCAGTAAACTGACCTTCCGAAGAAGTTGGCTTCTTTAATATCAGTGGTGGTGTTGCAGTGGCCACAGTAGCGATGCTTGTAGTCGAAGCTGCGCTCTCTCAGCACGATCTCATCCTCCGGGATGGACTCCTTCCGGCTGAAGTTATGGAAGCGGATGGAGCTGTTCCCCTTCTTGTCGTCAGCTGGATGCATGAAAAATATGCAGAGTCCTGATTATTCAAATGCATGCACAAACAAAATCCAAGCTCCAAGACTGAACCTACAGGAGTCTGTTTTTGAGAAGAGGGCCGCCTTGATGTCTCTGTCGAGCGCGTCGCATGCGCTGCTGTGCGCTTGCTCTGGAAACTTGCCCTTGAAGTCATCTAGACACTCCAGAGCCTCGGCGATGTACTTGAGCTCAAACAGGCAGCGCGCTAAGCGGAAGTGTGCCTTCAGATGGCCCGGGTTCAGAGACAAGGCCTTCAGACAGTCCCGCAGCGCGTCATAGTGATCGCCGTCCCTGATCAAACATCCAAAATACACATTTAAGTGTTTATAGAGTGCATTAAAGCATTGAACCAAACCAACCAGCTACAAGGAGAATCATAACATTATGAACTTTGAAGCAAAAAAAAAAGAAAAAAAAGTGAAAGAAAATCAGACAAAGATACAAGACTTTAGTGAGTCCTGTGAAGCACTGCAAATCATCCAATTAAACACCACGGTCAAATATAAAACTCTTCAAAGCTGTTGGTTGTATTTATAGAAACAGTATATTTTAACTTTATTGTAAGGCTGTCAGTCGATCTAATTAATTACATGGTGCGGCGATTAATCGCAAATTAAATTAGGCTGTGAAAATACCCACAAAAGATTATTTTAAACTATTATTGTGTTAAATAATAAAGTATCAAGTAGACATTACAAGGAGTAGCTTTAGAAATAAATATTTGATTTGATTCAACAAAATTTATTAAACTACAATGGCCGAACCTAATATGGAACAAAAAAGAAGATAACATCTATTTTTTTGTATTTTTTTGTTCATGCAATGAAAGTCACTGGTGACCGAAACAGCTTTGTTACCAACAGTCGTCAAAATACCTTCTTTTATGTTGCGCAAAAGAAAGTAAGTCATTCAGGTTTGAAATGACACGAGGGTGATGATGACAGAATTTATTTATTTTTTGGTGAACTATCCCTTTAATGTTTATTTATTTACTATTATTTTTTAAAATGAATTAAATGATACTCTCAGTCTAAGAAACTAAAACTGCCAGCAGGTGGCACTAAATGTCTTTATGAGTCATTCATTCATTCGATTCTCTCAAACGGCTGATTCATTCAGGAATGAAGCAAACGGCTCTCTATCAATGGGCCTTTGAATCATTGGTTCACACGATTCGTTCAAACGGCTGATTCATTCAGGAATGAAGCAAACGTCTCTCAAACGGCTGATTCATTCAGGAATGAAGCAAACGGCTCTCTATCAATGGGCCTTTGAATCATTGGTTCACACGATTCGTTCAAACGGCTGATTCATTCAAAAACTAAACACTGCCGTGCTGCTCGGAGACGCACAACAATATATGGCTTTACAAGTAACATTTATGTTGGCAAAATTGAACAAAAACACACGATATTAACTCTTATTTACTGAACTGTTGTATAAAATCACATTCGCACTCTAGCTATTCGTGACAAAAACAGCACTCGTGTGATATCGCTCATCATATGATATAAATATGAGACAAAAACTCATACAGGGGCATTTTTTGCCTCAATATCTTGAATTTTAGGAGTTTTTGTGGAGTTGTTGCCCTGCATCATATTTGTCAACAGTCAACTGTCGGAAATGTAAGATGACGTACCGGTCTGGGGGCGGGGCCAGTGCATTAACTGTGTTAAAATATATATATATTTTTTTTAAAGATTTATTTTTGGTGTTTTTGCCTTTTTTTTTTCTTTTTTTTTTATTGATTGGATAGTAGTGAGACAGGAAGCGAAGTGGGAGAGAGAGGTGGGATGGGATCGGGAAAGGTCCACGAGCCGGGACTCGAACACGGGACGCCCGAAGCGCAATAGCACTACATGTCGACGCGCTGCCCACGAGGTTGTCGGTGACGACTTTTTAAAATATTTTAATCGCATTATTTTTCATAACTAATTAAGTTAACACGTGACAGCCCTACTTTATTGCAGAATTTGTACAAATACACAAATATTTAGGTATTTTGAGAGCGTAGGGAGACTCGATTACGTCATTCGCCGTGCTTCATGGGAGTGGGCGGAGCTAAAGATCTCTTGGCACACTTTGCTCGCAGCAACTCTGATTGGTGGAATTTTCTGTACAGCATCATGGGTACTGTAGTTTTTCACAAATTCTGCTGTTAAACAATTATTTTCTAAATAAGTTGAATAGACCAATTTCGGTGTTTGCAAACATTGATGAGGTTTTTTGTGGGCGGAGCCTATCTGGTGGCAGATAATGAGTTTTTAAGTAGCAGTCTCTGGAAGCCATGGAACAAAAGAATAAAAAAGGAAATTTTGAGTTTATATTTCAAAATTCTGACTTTTTTTTCTCGCAATTTTGAGATTATATCTCACAAATCTGATTTTTTTTAAAAATCAACTTTCCCCCTCGGCTCAGAATCATGAGTTTATATCCCACACTTCTGCCTTTTTTTCACTCAGAATTGACAAACTCGCAATTGTTGAGTTAAATCGAGTTATAAAGTCCGAACTAAGAGATAATAACTTGCATTTACGAGAAAAAAAGTCAGGATTGAGAGACAAAATAGGTAAATGTTATAGGTTTAAATTAGGGCTGTCAAAATTAACGCGTTAATAACGCATTAACGCAAATTCATTTTAACGGCACTAATTTTATTAACGCACAATTAATGCAGCGCATTTTCTGTTTCCGCGGGTCTTAAAAGGTCAATCATATTTAAGGCCATAAAAAGTCTTAAATGGTACAAGAAAGTACGGCGTCTTTGATGACAGTATTCTATAAAAATTATTTGCATTCCGATTCTGACATCCAAAGGCACAACTATACATTTTTTCTCTTACTCCATGGATTTTACCCGTTTCCCTCCACTTGTTCCCAGTGTTTTTCTGCCACCACAATGTGCACGCAGCTGCAAGTGAGCTAACTGTGAACCTCGGAGCTCACAACAGGTCTGCCTTTAAAGGTTCATCAATTATTAACTGTTGCGCCAAATTTTGAACCAATTTCGAATGTTGCACAATTTTGAATCTTGTGCATATTTATCCATTTGCATATATGTGACCCTGGACCACAAAACTAGTCATAAGGGTCAATTTTTTTAAATTGAGATTTATACATCATTTGAAAGCTTAATAAATAAGCTTTCCATTGATGCATGGTTTGTAATGTACAATAATTGGCCAAGATACAACTATTTGAAAATCTGGAATCTGAGGGTGTAAATAAATCAAAATATTGAGAAAATCGCCTTTAAAGTTGTCCAAATTAAGTTCTTAGCAATGCATATACGATATATTTAAATATATTTATGCATTATGTAAATATAATGCATAATATATTTATAGTAGGAAATTTACAAAATATCTTCATGGAGCATGATCTTTACTTAATATCCTAATGATTTTTGGCATAAAAGAAAAATCAATAATTTTGACCCATATGATGTATTGTTGGCTATTGCTACAAATATACCCCAGCGACTTAACACTGCTTTTGTGCTCCATGGACACATTTAAACATAACATTTCAGAAAACTTGACTTCATGTACTGTCAATTGATCAAGTGGGGAAAGCAAAATATTACCGTATTCAGAGCGTATTCCCTATGTGTCTTTCCTTGAAGCACAAAAGGCCGTGATATGATTAAAGAAATAGCGCTGCATGCATGAGGCGGTGCACATCTCCAACATGAGACGAGTCGTTTCCAATGTCAAAATAATTATGATGTTTTATTAATCGAACCATGCAGCCCATCTTGCCTCAGAAGCGTTTATCGTACCACTTTCTCTTCATGTACGCGGCAGCGCGGTTTCCGTACAGCATGGCGTTGTGGCCGGCTTCATGGATGCTCAGACTGTAGAGCTGGATGGCTTGAGTCCACTGCTGCTGCGCGAACGCATTGTTAGCCTGCTGCTTGATCCGCTCCAGATGAGGAGGGAGATCACTGGAGCCACTGGAGACGCAAAAACAGACCACAGTCACTCCAACTCAGACCAGTGTGTGACAAATGAATAGGAAATGACATCATACAAACTAGGCTTGCCGCGATAGACGGTGATACCGTTGTTAAGCCTCAACACCGGTTACGTCACTTGCCCACCGCGGCACCAACCCCCACCGTCGTTTAGATTTTTTATAGTAATAAAAATAATTTAGTTCAGTAAAAGAACAGACACTACAATTAAAAACTGAACATGGCTGCTCAATGCAGCGTGCCGAACGACAGTCGCATCACAGATCAGATTTAATTTCTCCAGTGAGGAGAGTGAGTCGAGCTGACTGACGAGAAGAGTGAGGTGAGACAGACAAGACGACCGCGGATGATTTAGTTTCGAAACGAGATGCAAAAGCGCCTGTTTGGCAATATTTTGGATTTTGAAAAGCCTGTTGACTTTTGCCATCGAAGGAAAGCAAGGAAAAGAGGGAACGCCCCACCCCCACAGTGATACCGGTATTATCTGTGTTCACGTCGATTAACCAGTGGGAAAATTTCCTCACCGTCACAACCCTATTACAAACGTACGGCGCTGGAATCGACGATGCAGTCACACATAAATCAAACCTACCTGGAAACTGTAGCCAGTTTGAGGCGGCTGGCAGGAAGATGAATCCCATTGGACACACCGTTGGTCGTCTTCCCATTCTGTACCTCTGCAATGAACAAAGAGCAGTCGATTAGTTTGACGATTCTTCCCCGTCTCGTTATCTGCGAGTCTGAGAGCGACATCAGATGTTTTAGTAACATCTCTCATTTAAACTTTAGTAGCAAAACGTTGCAATTTCTGTGAATCAAATTCTGTTTCAATGAATCAATTCACTGATTCATTTGCATCATCTGTGCAACAGTGTTATTTTAGTATCATTGAGATACTATCGTAGTTTTTATTAATATTTTGAATCAGTTTTTATTTTAAATTTTAGTAAACATTTTTTATCAGTTTCCTTTTTTCTTGTTCATTTTTTTATTTTAGTTATTTTAATACATTAAGTTACACTATAAGAAAAAATAATAAAATAAAAATAGAAATATATAATAGAAATATAAATATATAATAAAAATATATAATAAAAAAAAAAAAAATTTGTACCTTTAATTTTCATTTTAGTCTGAGTTGAATTGAATTGAAATTTCCCAAGTCTTTTATTTCCACCAGTTGCACTGGTGTATAAAAACATTTTTCCCCACCAAACTTCTAAACTTAAATGGATATATATTAAAATTCATAACAATGCTGTCGTCTCACCATATGAAAGTGATTTTCGAAATATCGTGGAACCACCCAAATGTCACACCCAATAAAAAAATAAATACATTTTTTTCCACAGTTAAACAAACCCAACTCTTTAAAACATTCACAACGCAAATATGTTCGAGGATGAACTTTTATAAAAATATTCTGACTAATTCTTTCCGAGGCTTTTTTAATTTCTCTTTCATACCCTGGGAACAAGTACTATACCAGAAAGCAGTAGCATCATCAAAATGCATAATCAAAGAGCGAGTTCAGTATAGTTTCAGTAAACTATAATAACCTTGCACTTAAACTGTTAAACAATTCCAATCTACTTGGATATTCAGAGCATCTTTTAGTGAAATAAGCAAATGCATAAAGACTTCTTTTAACTTACTTTTTTTTTTTAGCTATATTGCTCACACCTAGTCATTTTTAAGATCCTAAATGACTGACTAATATACACTACCAGTCAAAGGTTTTTTAATGTTTTTTAAAGAAGTCTCTTCTGCTCACCAAGCCTGCATTTATTTG
This sequence comes from Sinocyclocheilus anshuiensis, assembly GCF_001515605.1. Classification (NCBI taxonomy): domain Eukaryota; kingdom Metazoa; phylum Chordata; class Actinopteri; order Cypriniformes; family Cyprinidae; genus Sinocyclocheilus; species Sinocyclocheilus anshuiensis. The sequence continues at coordinate 116,998 of NW_015544237.1, forward strand.
ATCCAAAATGCAGCAAAAGCAGTAATATTGTGAAATATTTTGACTATTTAAAACAGCTGTTTTCTGTGTGAATATCTGTTAAACTGTAATGTATTTCTGTGATGCGCAGCTGTATTTTCAGCATCATTACTCCAGTCTTCAGTGTCACATGATCTTCAGAAATCATTCTAATATGCTGATTTGCTGCTCAAGAAACATTTATTATTATTATCAATGTTGAAAACAGTTGAATACATTTTTTTCAGGATTCTTTGATGAATAGAAATATCCAAAGATCAGCATTTATCTGAAATAAAAAGCTTTTGTAACATTATACACTCTACAATTCAAAAGCTTTAGAGTCAGTATTATTATTATTTTTGGGGAAAGAAATTATATAAATTAATACTTTTATTTAGCAAGGATGCTTTAAATTGATCACATGTGATGATAAAGACATTTATAATGTTACAAAAGATTTATATTTCAGATAAATGCTGTTCTTCTGAACTTTCTATTCATCAAACGACCCTGAAAAAATTCTACTCGCTGTTTTCAACATTGATAATAATCAGAAATGTTTCTCGAGCAGCAAATTAGAATGATTTCTGAAGATCATGTGACACTGAAGACTGGAGTAATGATGCTGGAAATACAGCTGCGCATCACAGAAATAAATTACAGTTTAACAGATATTCACATAGAAAACAGCTGTTTTAAATAGTAAAAATATTTCACAATTTTACTGCTTTTGCTGTATTTAGAATCAAATAAATGCAGGCTTGGTGAGCAGAAGAGACTTCTTTAAAAAACACTAAAAATCTTATTGACAGGTAGTGTATTTATAATAATAATATTGGCTTCTGTGATAGCATTCACAGCTTACCTGATGATGAGTGGCATTTTTTGGGCAGCAGAAAGGTGTACGGCCTCTGTTTGAACGTCAGATCAAATAAATACACCTGCAAACAGGAAGCAGTATTGCATAACTGTGCATCAGTGCTGCATACTAGCACACTATCAGCAGCAAGAGTCAGTAGTTTACCTGTTCTCCACCCATGTTTACCAGCAGCTCAGTGCCGTCAGGACTGAATGTGACGTAGGTGGCCACCAGAACTCGTAATCTGTTGTTATAATCAGGAAGCTTCACCGGTAAGTGACCTACAAGCGGAGTGAAACATCTGTAGAATGTGTTTTTCCCAATACAGAAGTTTTTCTCATGCTCTCGACAAACCTGCGACATAGTACTGTCCCGCGCCGTCCGGTATCGATTCCCGCTTGTCGCAAAACGTGTGAACACCGGCTGAGCCACTCTGACCCAAAGACTTCCTAGGAGACGGTTCACAAACGTTACACACTAAAGAAAACATCCCTCAAAATTCTAACAACATGCATCTATAACCAAGACTTCTTTATAAAACAGACAGTTCCGGTCCTTGATTCTGATTGGCTGAGCTTCGTTCAAAGCTGTTGTAAATGACTCTACAAAGTAACACACACCTTTGTTTACGTTTGTGTGTTGCTCGGCAACCACTTTGTAGCAACCACAACTGTTTCTGAGGAGCTACATTGTTTGGTGGAAGAATACTGTTTTTATTAATATCATTACACTTTATTTGCTCTGTTTTATTTTGTGAAACCTTACTACATATATGGAATAACCGTTTTATAAAAGCAATAAACCCCGTGAAGCCGTGGTTTACAGTGAATTTATAACAGCTAAGCTCGTGCCTAACAACGCCCCTTAGCTGTTATAAATTCACTGTAAACCACGGCTTCTTGGGGCTTATTGCTTTAATAAAATGCATTTTTGTTTTACACTTATATTTTTTAATTCCTGTTCTCCTGTGAATACTGTTAAATTTTAAGGATTTGTCGTGAAGTGAGAATTCATTTCCGGTATCTTACATTATTTCTGAATTTAATAATAAAACATTTATTCACCACTGCGATTCAATAATGCAATTTTGACCAGGTGCGGCTTATTTTCAGGAAAATACGGTAACAGTATTTCAAGCAGTACTCCACCCAAAAATTTTTATTCTAAATTTAATTTTAAAATCTAAAATTGGAAAGCACTGATAGTCTGCCGCAGATCTCAAATCTGATTTATTGTTGCGCTTTTCAAATGTTCAGTTCTGATGACATCAAACCTGATGCAATGTGATTTGAGAGAAGATTGTTAACACATTATGTTCTGTTCTGAGCTTAATGTATGGACACTCTGCCTCACTCGTGATAATAATGCAATGACCTGTGATTGTGGATCATTCTGATGTCGTAGAGCCGGACGAAGGGCCCGTTGGCTCCCACAGCCAGGTAGTTGTTGTCACGAGGGTTGATGGCCAAACATTTGGCTTCCACGAGCTGCCCACAATACTCCGTCAGATCGATTAACACCTCTGAGCGTTTACTGCTCTCTCTCAGATCATACTGCCTGATGGAAAACACAGACGACTCTATAGTAAGAGAGACTGGAAAAGAAATGTACATTGTGATGCCAGACTAGTTTTCTCCTTTCGTAATAATGTTCACAATCAGACCGGGAACTTCTGTAAAGGACGTAAACGGAGCCAATTTTGATTTCATGTTCACTTTAAATAAGTGTAAAGGTGTACATTTAATATTTCTGCAGCAGAATCCAGTAATTTCTGTAGGAATCCATGTGAATTTTCGTGTGAAATGCAGATTCTAAAGCGACTTTGTGCAAAAAAGCTCCATTTCTCTTTTCTGCCTGCAAGATTTTGCTCATGCGACGGCGCATCAGACGCTTATTGTTGAAGAGCAGCTGTAAAAGCTCTGTTTTAGCTCCAGTCTGTTCCTTTGAGAATGAGATTGAACACTTGGAGCGTGAGATTTTTTTTTAAGTTCTTTACACTTCTGTGTGCCGTATGCGTATCAGGGTTATTATTATGAAACCTGAACTAAAACCATCCAAAAACATTTTAGTCACTTGAAATAAAATAAACGTTAACTGGAATTAAATAAAATGTAAAAAAAAAAAAAAAAACCTTGACCTTATTATATTTCATTTAGTTTCTAAGGCAACATTTCCAATTCACTAAAATAACAAAAATGTACTAAAACTATAACTAAAATAAAAATAAAAATGGAAAATATGAAAATAAAAACCCAAATATATAAAAAATAAATAAATATTATTAAAAACAACAAAATTACTAAAGTTAAAAAATGGAAAATATGAAAATAAAAACCCAAATATATAAATAAAATAAATAAATATTATTAAAAACAACAAAATTACTAAAACTATAACTAAAATTAAAATAAAAATGTAAAATATGAAAATAAAACTAAAATATATAAAAAATAAATATTAAAAACAAAATTACTAAAATTAAAATAAAAATGGAAAATATAAAAAAATACTCAAATATACAAATAAAAAAATAAATAATTAAAAACAACAAAATTACTAAAATGAAAATAAAAATGGAAAAAATTAAAATAAAAACTCAAATATATAAATAAAATAAATATTATTAAAAACAACAAAATTACTAAAACTAACTAAAATTAAAATAAAAATGAAAAATATGAAAATAAAAACTCTATATAAATAAATATTATTACAAACAACAAAATTACTAAAATTAAAATAAAATGGAAAATATGAAAATAAAAACTCAAATATATAAATATTATTAAAAAACAACAAAATTACTAAAACTATAACTAAAATTTAAATAAAAATGGAAAATATGAAAATAAAAACTCAAATATATAAATAAAAAATTAAATATTAAAAACTATAATAGTATATAGTTAATATTTACATTTCAATATAAATTACAATTGTACTGTAAAATAAAAAATACTATTTATTATGTTAATTAAACTGCTGCCTCTGATTTGATAATAACACTAAAATGCATCACAATTATCATGCAATCTCATTTATTATTTGGCTTTGAACTTGGGTTACCCAAAGCAGCGCTCACGAGGCTATCGGCTCAGACCATTTATTTTACTGTTACATTCGATGGAATTAATTATGAGTTTTTGTTTGACTCAGAACCCCTGTATGACGTCCGAAGCGCAGATTGAAGTCTCCGTACCTGATGACCCCGTCCTCCGCCGCGCTCCAGAAGGTGTTGGGTCTCATGGGAGCCGTGGCGATGCGCTTGACACGGTTAGTGTGGTCTGAGAACATGTGAGTGGTCTCCTTCGCCGTCAGGTCGTGCACATGCACCTTGGTGTCTGCGGCTCCTGTGATTAAGATCCGGTCCTCGGAGTGAGGCAGGAACTGCAAACACACACGGATGAGAACACACATTCATGCATGTTTACTAGACGCTGAGTCAAACACATGGCCTTCACCTTCACGGAGAAGATGTTGGCTGCGTGTCCCGTGTGCATAGTGATGAGCTTGATGTGCCGGAAGGGATCCCAGACGATGGCGTGCTGGTCATCCGAACCTGAGGCCAGGAGGCTGGAAAGAACAAACCCAGTGAGTTTATGAAGAGACACGGAGACGTGAAGAACTCTGAACTTACTCTCCTCTCTCGTTCCACTCCAGACAGTTGACGCAGCCAGAGTGACCCTGAAAACAGAGCGGTTACAGTATATTAATATTCCTCGAGCAGACGAAACTCTCCTCTATTCTAAAGAGAGCATTTATTGCCACTAAACTACAAAACGACAGCAAAGCATCGTCTCTTCACATGTGAAGAGGTGTTTACATTCAAGTCTAATAGAGTAAAAAAAATACAAGTAATAAAAAAAATGCCTGGTATTACTATAATGATAAATATTTTTATTGTGTTACGGCAAAACATTCATAAAACAGGGTTACTATAGTTAACTAAAGCTAAAACTAACAATAAGGTTCATTAGTTAAATATTTTACTTAACATGAAGTTCATAAGAATGAACAATACTTCTACAGCATTTACTAATGCATTATTAAAATCAAAAGTTGTGCTTGTTAACATTAGTTAATGCGCTGTGAATTAACATGAACTAACAATTAATTAAATGTTTTTGTGTTTGGCTTAGTGTTATGTTAGAATCATTATTATACTCATACCGTTTGTTCTTTTAATATTTTGAATTGTTTTTAGCTTTATTTTTTTGTTTTCATTTAAATGTTTAGTTTTGAAATGTTGTTGTATGCATTTGTCATTTTTATTTAATTTCTTTATTTTTAAAATGTGTATAAGTAGTATTTATAAA
>NW_015544237.1:123069-123648 GCF_001515605.1 Sinocyclocheilus anshuiensis
AATATCAATTTAATGTTATCCACGTTATATTTCATCTGCAGCAACACTGTGAGCTTTTATAATGATACGTTTGGTCATTTAACTTTTAACTTAACTTTTAACTTTTAAATGCATCATTATGCAAACATGTGAGCAGAGTTCTCGGCATGATAGACCCGCGACTAGCAGATGATGTTAACTGTGATAAGATGATTGACAGGGCAGTTTAAACAGTGACAGGATGCATGTAACTAAGTAACTAAATTATGATGAACTAGTATGTCCCAAAGCTTGTCTACTCTTATGCTACACACTTAAAAGTAAGTCCTTTTTCTTCACAAAAAGAATACATATTTTTAAGGCACAGTATAAGTAGGCGAATATTATCGGCCGATATGAGCCTGTTGCCGATATATCGGTATCGCCGAATATGCTGCCGATATGAACATTTTTTTAAAGAACATATAACGCAGATAAAATGCTTGAAATGGTGTAACTACTTAGTTTGTCCAGCAGAGCGCGCTCCATTGTCTGCTACTGGCGACCTGGATGAAACGCTTTAAAGCTTAAGTCTATGGAATCCCATTGAAACTTTGATCG
>NW_015544237.1:124201-127467 GCF_001515605.1 Sinocyclocheilus anshuiensis
GTCCAAACTTTTGACTGGTACTGTACTATAATATACACAAAGAATATCGGCCGATATATCGGTATCGGCCTTTTTTACTCCCTAATATCGGTATCGGCCCCAAAAAACCCATATCGGTCGGGCTCTAATTAACACACTCACCTGTAGCTCGGCCTCCAGCCCCAGACGCTTTATAAACGGGTCGGTCACATGGTAGGTTCTCTGGAAGTCCAGAGCCCGGTTCTCCTGCACACACACGAGACACGAGAGAGTTACACAGCAGAACCGGTCGATGAACTGCTGTTGTGTGCTGTACATGCTTCAGACTTGAGGTTTGGAATGACATGAGCGTGAGTTAATGAACTTCTCCTTTGGATATGTACACAGGGAGGAAGCTCACCCGGATCTGCCGGCGCAGGAGATCACGCGTGATGTTCCTCGGGGTCATGGTCTCACAGCACGCCATCAGCGGACGATCTGGTGCCAAAGATCTGCGATCATGCTGCTTTGCACTCTTTGGAGACAATGCTGGATACCTGCTTGATTCATTTACACTTTCATTAATTGTCAACACATACACTGATGTTCAAAAGTTTGGGATCAGTAAGATTTTTAAAGCTTTTTAAAGAAGTCTCTTCTGCTCATCAAGGCTGCTTTTATTTAACCAAAAATACAGGAAAAACTGTAAAATTGTGAAATATTATTATAATTTAAAACAGCTGTTTTCTATGTGAATATGTGTTAAACTGTAATTTATTTCTGTGATGCGCAGCTGTATTTTCAGCATCATTACTCCAGTCTTCAGTGTCACATGATCTTCAGAAATCATTCTAATATGCTGATTTATTTCAGGATTCTTTGATGAATAAAGTTAAAAAAGAACAGCATTATTACAGTACTTTTTTTTTTTCTAAAGAAGTACTTTTATTCAGCAAGGATGTGTTAAATTGATAAAAAGTGCTAATAAAGACGTATATTGTTAGAAAAGATTTCTATTTTAAGTAAATGCGGTTCATTTTAACTTTTTATTCATCAAAGAATCCTGAAAAAAGTTTAAAAGCTTCCAAAACAATATTAAGCAGCAAACATTGATAATAAATCAGCACATTATTATGATTTCTGAAGATCATGTGACACTGAAGACTGGAGTAATGATGCTGAAAATACAGCTGCGCATCACAGAAATAAATTACAGTTTAACAGATATTCACATAGAAAACCATTATTGTAAACTGTAATAATATTTCACAATTTTACAGTTTTTCCTGTATTTTTGGTCAAATAAATGCAGCCTTGATGAGCAGAAAATGTATATATAAGGTCTGACCGATTATTTAAACACATTTTTTAGAGTCAAATCTGCATTTAAGTCAAGACACTAAATGCAAAAACATTTTTATGCACTTGTCAATTTTAATTTTTATGCTATTTGTCCTTATAACTAGGGAAAAAAACAGCTAAAAATATGTTTAAGTGTAAAATACATTATCTGCATCTGTAGATTTCCATTACAAGAGTTTTATTCCTCTCTATATTCTGGAGGTTTGTTCATATTTCATTCACTCTGATCTATACAACATTTAAAACCTAAAAACAGGGTGGAGACGTAGTTTCTTTCTGGCTGTCGACAGAATTTTCTGATTTATGGAGTGATAAAAATTGATATATATATAAAAAAAAACACACAAATTACTGCATATTTAATTAGATAATGAATTATTTGAACAGAATATTTCCGAATACTAAAAATGCAATCTATCAACTGGGAAAGTATGGTGAGATCTCTTAACGTAAAGACACCTGTAGTGTATTAATAATTCAAAACTGGAGAAATTATTATATTATTATTATTATATGCACGTTATATAATGACGTTCGCGATTTGCTTTTTTAGGTTTAGTTTACCAAGCAGGCCTTATAGCTTTATCGTCAGCAGTACTAAAGTGTAAGTTTAAAGCACATACATGTGTTAATGTGACTAATTAATCGGACTTTCAAAACATAAACAACCGCAGACTAGCATTAGCCGACTAGCGACCGCTGCAAAACTACACATTTAAACAAACCCGAACACTTCTGACAGCAGCCAGCAGCGTGCTGCTTATTACAGTTTGTCCAAAAAGAGATTTACTGACAAATAACTCGCAGATATGAGAGAAGTGTGTGAGATATCGTCTTACCTCAGAGTCTGTCCCCGGCCTTATGTCTGCGCAGCGCGATGAAACACGCGAGGTTTACGCTGGAAACTCCGCTGTGCTCTCGGTAACCGGTCTCAACGCTTTAACCATCCGCTGAACACTGCCTACAGCTAATAAAGGACTAGTTGTGATGAAGTATTGGTGAGATTTTGAAGCCGCATTACTAGCGAGCGTCCTCGACTGAGCGCCTGACAGCCCGGGTTGCCAGATCCGCTCAAATGCAGCCGAGCGCTCTTCATCTTCAGCGAATCAACAGACTCATACTTTCGGTTTTACACGCATGTAATTGTGCTTGTGTTATATTCACCTAATTAATAAAAAAATATTAAATTATAGTACTTGTCAAACGCGCTTTAAATTATTTAATTTACATAGATTACTAAAAATAATGTATTTATGCGAATACTACCTACGTTTACGGCTATGAAGGAATATCTGGCAACACTAAAGTGTTCTCAAGGCATTTCCTGTTTTGTTCAATTACAAAATACAAGTCACTACTAGATTTGTTTTTGTTTGTGCACTTTTGTACTCTGTCGTCACTTTATATGAAAATCTTAAGTAAAAAGTTTATTATTATTATTTAAAGGTTATTATAGTTAACTAAAACTATACTTACAACCATTAATAAACATTTTCATTACTTCAAACAAAACATTAACTGAAATAAAATATTATTATTATTTATTTTATATGAACTATTTCAGCTAGTTGCCAGGGCAAAATTTCCCATTTTAGTTTCTTTTTATTTTTTATTTGATGTACTAAAATAACTGAAACTAAAATTAAGATTAACAAAAAATCTATGTAGACATATATAAATATATAGTTTGTTTAGCTAAAATTCCATTTAGCGCTAAAATAACTAAAAAAACTAAATAAATAAATTTATTTATTTAATTTAATAAATTAATTTATAAATTTTATTTATTTATTTAGTCAAACTAATTAATAAAAAACTATATAGACTATATAGACAAACAAAAACGACTAAAATTAAAGTGAAAAATTAGTAAAAACTATATAGACACGCACACACACACACACACACACATATATATATATATATATATATATATATATATAAAC
>NW_015544237.1:127585-169726 GCF_001515605.1 Sinocyclocheilus anshuiensis
CTACTAAAAATGGCACACACAAAAAACAACAAAATTACTAAAATTAAACTGAAAATGGAAAATATAAAAATAAAAACTCATTAATAAAAAATATAATAGTATCTCAATGATACTAAAATTACACTCTTTAATAAATCTTGGACTTTGAACTTGGAAATTCTCTATCTACGCACCCATGAAACTCTGAGGACTATACAGATATCATTGTATTTTCTCCATATGGAACTTGGTTTGTTTAAAAAAAAAAAAGACTATTAAACAAGTTCTAAATCACTCGCAACAGCAAGTATTACAAAAAAAAAATCCGAACAAAAGACAAACGTTAAAGAGTTAAAAAGTTGTAATTAAGCAGACCTGGACCTCCCATAAGCATTAAGGAACCCCCATAACACCCAAAAAATATACTTGGGTTGGGGGGTCCCCTGGCTTTTCAATAAAACTTTAATACTTAAAATAAAGTTTCGATTGCTGTATTAAATTTTGACCTGCTGATGTTACATCATATTTAATTTTTACGCGTTTTTACAGCGTTGCTCATTACAACCAATCACACACGAGTCTGTTGAGCTTAGGAATGCAGTAGCCAATCAGAGGCGTTCAGATGAGTCATCGCTGAAACCCCAGAGTTTTGTTCAGACTGACACTCGCGAATTCCCTCATCATAAGCAATAAAGTGCTGATGTATGTACGTCTTTATTGATTATAAGAGGAATTATGAGTGCTTATTAAACACTAGCTAGACTGAATGCTCATTTAGAGTGTGTTCTTTCACTGCATGATTCAGTATAATAAAATGCATTTAGAATGCTCCCAAAATTCAAGATATGGGGCAGAAAATGTATAAATTTATATAATTTCATTTAGTTGATCAATATCACACGAAGAGTGCCATTTTTCTTCGCAAAAATCACAAATGTGATATTGATTTTATACAAGAAGTTAATATTAAGAGACTTACGTTTTAGACACCATATTGCCTATTTTTTGCTCTATTTCGCCAACAAAAATGGTTCCAAACTGAGCAACATGACGGTGTTTCGTTCCTGAATGAATCACTCGTTTAAATGATTCGGGTCAATCGCAATGACTCACTTATTAACAGTGGCTTGCTGCCACCTGCTGGCGGTTTGAATTTCACATTTTAAAGTACCTTTTTATATATTTTTTAAATCATTTCAAATATCAGCATTCAACGTTTTAAGATTAAAATATCAAAACATTATTTATGCATGTGTAACTGCAGGTTAAAGCATCCATGTCTTGCATTAAACTGTGTATATATGCATCTAAATGCCACTTCAGACGCAGCTTCTGTGTTTCCTCTGCATTGCATGAGTTTTGTTGATAATGATTTTATTTGTTGGTAACAGCCCCAAATGACTTATCATTGTAATTGACTATATTGATGACTTTATTGAGAAAAACATGGCTTTATAAAGGTAAAAACGCCCATAAAGGGTAAAAATCATGTTAAACTTGTTGGAAAAGATTAATTTCTGTCACTGCTGTGAACTGACCACCACACAGAGTCAGCTGTCCGCGCAGTCCTGCAGCGCAACACACTCAGCAAAATATCGTCCGATTATCGACCGTTATCGATAAAATCCCAGAAAATATCGAGATATCATCTTTTGTTAACATCGCACACCCCTAGGCTAGATATTTAATTCTTCTTTACTTAGTGATTGTTCACTGATCATCGTAAAATAGATCTTAGAATTAGGTTCTCAATGATAACGAGGACAAGACAAAAAATCCCCCCCCCTTATTAATTAATTAGCTTACCGACTTGAGAATCTTAAAATCCTTACATCTACATATCCTTACATAAGTAATGAAGTACTTTTTAAAATAATTACAAATTGAAAAAAACAATTAAAACAGTTGTATGTTAAGAATTTTAAACTAATATAACTTCAAAACATACAAGCAAGTAGCAAATAGTAAAGAGGATAGAAACATATTACAAACAACAAACAAAGAGTGCTTTCAGTATTTAAGAACGTTTCCCGTTCAAGAACTGCGAGTGATTTTTCTTCATCTTTACTGTTGTTTTCAACTATATACAGTGTTTCCGGTTCCGGTGAGAGTACGCCGTGCGCGCTGCGGATGCGTCATTTTCGTTGTTTTGTTTTTTATTCGCCAATTATTTGCAAGCTGTGTGTAGGTTTGTGCTGCTAACTGCCCTACATTTGACCCTGTTGTCTATTACTGACAGATGATCACGGCTGTGAAACTATTATTCATGGTATTTCAGTTTTGAAAAATAAAAGACAAAGTTTAAGCTAAAAACATTCAATTAAAGGAACTAAGTTACAGGCAAAAAACAAAAAAACAAATAAAATAAACTGAAATAAAATATTTAAAAAACTTAAACTTATTTATTTTAGCTAGTCATCAATGCAACACTTATGTTTTCTCATTAACGTTTAGCACTAAAATAATAAAAACAACATTTCTGTTAGTTGAAATAAAATTAAACTTTAAGTGAAATAGTCAAATATAAAAAAAGATTTAAATTTTATTTCAGCTAGTCATCAAGACACCATTTCTCCTTTTCGTTTAGTTTAACATTTAGTACTAAAATAACACAACTAAACTAACTAAAACGATAAAAAATGTGTTACTTGAAATAAAATAAATGTTAAGTGAAATAAAAAATATAAATAAAATATTATAAAATAAAAAACTAATAATTTGTACAATTTTACAAATAAATAATATATATATATATATATATATATATATATATAAAACTTAAATTAATCTTATTTCAGTTAGTTGCCAAGGCAACATTTCACATTTTTGTTTAGTTCAACTTGGAGTACTAAAATATCTAAAACTACAAAAGATAAAAATATAAAATATTATGTATAAAATATATTATATTAAAAATATAAAAAGTATATGAAATATAAAAGATACAAATTTATAACAACTATATAGTTTCATAGATGAAAAAATTTATAGAAATAACAAAAAAATGATTAAAACTTTAACTAAAATTACAGCAAAAACAGAAAACATAAAAATAAAATAACATTCAAAATATGAACAAAAACAATAGTAGTATCTCAGTGATACTGAAATAACACTGGTTCAGGGTTACCGTCGGTATCTGTGAGCTCGTATGGTTCTGTTGCTCTGCTGTCCTCTCTCTTGTCCGGCTGGAGCTGTGACCACTTTCTGGAGAGCAATGCTGCTTCCATCGGGCAGCTGTACGACAGATGCACACAACGGCTAACTTTGATCGATTTCAGTAGTTTGATAGTTGAGCTGTTCTGATTAAAGACTCTAAGCTCATTGAGACGCATTATCTGACCGCCTGCGTCCCGACGTCCACCATCTCCACGCTTCCTCCAATGAGACGCAGTTTCTCTGCAGTCATGTCCATCCTTCTGTGTAGGTCGCTGGAGTCGCTCTCCACAGCGACCCACTTTCTCAGAGTCTGAAACACACTCAGGGTTGAGCAGAACTGAGAATTACAGAACTGCCGATTTCGACCCTTACGAAAAAGAAGTTTATTCAAGTGTGCTATTAGTATACTTCTTTTAAACTAAAAAGAACTTTACTTAAGTATACTTGCTAAAATAAACTTGAAGTATACTACTTTTTGGTAAGGGTATTCATGAGTGTCAATCTCAAGCGATTTACTAAAACAACACTGTAAAATCCAATAGTTGACCTTACTTAGATTTAATTAGTAATCTTTACTTAGTTGTTATACTTACTAGGTTTTATTAAGTTACAGCTACTTTCAAGGCAAATAAAACAATTTACTTACTGGAACATCACATAAGCTAACTTCATAAATTGATGTTGATTTTCCTAAAATTAGTTTTTTTTTTAAACTCACTGTTACAGTGATTAGCGTTCCCTTTGGTTGGGCACTTGGAACTTCGTTTATGTTACTTTCATTTTCTTTCTGTTAATGCAGCAATGCATCATGAAGTCAGAGTTATTTGATTTCAAGGGAAGCAATAAATAGGTTGCTTTTAGAAGGTGACCTATCTTCTAATCAAATTTTTTTTTGTTATTGTTTATTAATGAACTTTTTCAAATATAATTTTCCATAAATTCCTTGAGATGCTTTTAATTGGGTTTATATAATCCTTAAATAGTGTGTGGTAATATGCTAAATTCCGAAATGTAAATTCAATTGCGAGAAAAGTCAGAATTGCGAGAAAAAGGTTTGTATCTCACAATTCTGCCTTTTTTTCTCAGAAATGCAAGCTATGGACTTCCATACTAGAAGCCTCGGGTTTGAAATCAGTTCTGCTTTGTGCTACATGGTTGCTAAGGTGTTGAAGTGGTTGCTAGGGTGCTGCTAAATAAAGCAGCCAATGCATTTAATGCCTTTTTGAGGTGTTCAGAGTGAGTTCTGGACAATCGCTAAGATGTTGACAAGGCTGTTGCAGTAGATTAGAGTTTTTCTTAATAATCCTGGCAAATAGAAAATCCTTAAGTCTAATCAGTCATAGAAATCCTTTTTAAGCTTGACCTACTCATTTGGTTTTAAGAGTACAGTAGTGCACTGTACAGTATAGATGATGAGTTCAAAATGCAAGCAAACTTTGACGTGGTCCTGATTCACTGTATCAGAATGATCAAAGCCATTCTACTTTAATCACAGGGGGGCTCATTAGGGATCGACAGTGAACCTGTCAACACAATTAAAGAACAGTTCAGTGTGCAGTTAATTCACAGCTTGTGAAATATTCCCGGTCTTTTATCTTGTGCATCCTCTGCCAGCATGTTAGATGAGACTCAATGTGTGCACACGAAATATACACAAATAATAACTTACTCTTTCACAAGCGTGTGCTGCGTGCATCACTGGCAATGTGTTGCATATGAGATATTTTGAATTCCTTTGAGATTAAATGCCAGTAAATGAGGTTAGTTCGGTTGGATTAGTCATGAAGGAGATTAACTTCATGGAGCAGGGCTTTTAACATCAAGGTCCTTCAAGAGCTTCTGTGAAACGTGATGATGTTTCAGTGGAAAACCACGAGATGGGGCTCTTGTGCAGAATGTGGAATAATAATCATCTAGAATCCAGTTTATATTACTTTATGGCCTTTTATGCTGCAGTGAAGCAACATGGTGTATCATCAAAATATATTTCCTTTATATTTCTTTAATTTCTCATTATATTCTATTTTTATTTCATACACACACTACCGGTCATAAAAGTTTGGAAAAAAAGAAGTCTCTTCTGCTCACCAAGGCTGCATTTATTTTATCATAAATACAGTAAAAATAGTAGAATATTTTTACAATTTAAAACAGCTGTTTTCTATGTGAATATCTGTTAAACTGTAATTTATTTCTGTGATGCGCAGCTGTATTTTCAGCATCGTTACTCCAGTCTTCAGTGTCACATGATCTTCAGAAATCATTCTAATATGCTGATAAACATTTCTGATTATTATCATGTTGACCATTTTTGCTTCCTTTCAAAAAGAAAAAAAAAGGAAACTAATACTTTTATTCAGCAAGGACGTGTTAAATTGATCAGAAGTGTTTTGTATAAAAGTCTATTGCATGTTTGAGTGTGAGACGGTGTTCTCGAGCAAGCTGAGCTCATTCAGCACAGACAGAGCTAACCTGGTAAAACCGCAGGAGTTCACCAGTGGTTTATCCTGTGCCTGACAGAGCACCGCTATGACCTAGAAACCTCCAGTAATCAACTAATTATTGAAAATAAATGAAGGTTTCAGCAGGTGATTTCCTGCCTCATAGACATAAAATATCAAATTAACTTCGTGCAACTCAGACTTGCTTTCTCCATAAATTTCACATCTTCATTCCCCCCCCCTCTACTTTGAACTTCAGTTTCATCTCTTTAGTCAAATACTCGCATATTGCTATATCTTGTTCTCGTTTCATTTCCACATTTATTTGCTATCACAACTTTTGTTTTTATTGTTTGTTTACGTTATAATCATGGTCAGACTTAGATATTGCAATCCATCTATTTTTAATTTGCAACAAAGTATCAGAGTTACTTTTTCAAATAAGTAACAGCAGTTACTTTGTTTCCCGTGCATTGACTGACAGCTCTCCGGTTGCCATGTTGAGAGAAACCAGGAGTAAGTGCAGAGCGTTGTGTGTGAACATGATGATATTGTAGGTCTAGACTAAACATTAACATGCATTTACTCATCTCACTGCACAAAAACAGATTCAGTATTCCTCAAAATGAATAAAAACTGTGAAATGCACACTCAGAATATGATTTGCAATCATTAAATATGTTAAATAACAAATATCATTATGTATTTAATCCCATTTTATTAACTGCTGCCCTTCGATGATCAAATTCAGCCATACTAATGAACAAAAATTACTTTAGACAAACAATCCAGAATGGCAGCCCTCTACTGTACAGACGTGAATCTACGTTTCCTTCAGCCCGAAGATTATTGATTTCATTTATTTTGATGTGAAAGGGCTTTTACATTTGCCAAAAAGTTCACAATTCTGAGTTTTTTATATTAAAAACAAACAAGCAAGTCCATCCCAGATGAGAAAAAGTCCCTTCGATGATCAAATTCAGCCATACTAATGAACAAAACTTACTTTAGACAAACAATCCAGAATGGCAGCCCGCTACTGTACAGACGTGAATCTACGTTTCCTTCAGCCCGAAGATTATTCATTTCATTTATTTTGATGTGAAAGGGCTTTTACATTTGCCAAAAAGTTCACAATTCTGAGTTTTTTATATTAAAAACAAACAAGCAAGTCCATCCCAGATGAGAAAAAGTAACGCAAAAGTAACATAACACATTACTTTCCATAAAAAGTAACTAAGTAACGCAATTAGTTACTTTTTTATGGAGTAACGTAATATTGTAATGCATTACTTTTAAAAGTAACTTTCCCCAGCACTGGTTATAGATTTAGAAACATGAAGTATAAAATTATAAATAGGATTTTTTTTGGTATAGTAAACTTAGAGTTACAGAATTTTGAAATTGAATTTTCCCGTTGTTGTAAATGTTGCACGTTTTCGGGTTGCTAGGGTGCGCTGGATGGTTGCTAGGGAGTCAAAGTAAATGATTCCGAAGTGTCTCTCCCAGTAACACCAACTCAGCCAATCGTGTGAGTTTAGGGGCGTGGCTATCTGTGTCTTTAACCAATGGTAGATGGGGGGAGTGTTCAGGAAACCAGTTTTCCTCACAAACCAGTTAAGCGCCAGATTTCCTACATCAAAATGCCATGTTTAATTCAGTGTGTTAGTTGTCATTTCTTTGTAATTGTTTGTAAAATTCACTAGCAATTTCTGATTGAAAATTGCAATTTCCATTAGTGATGCAAGTGTCCCAAAACTAATATGTTCAGGACTTCAGGAGATTTTAACGATTTTAACCAGGACTTCAGGAGAGACTGCATTATACACAGCTTCAGCTTTGAAAAAAAACATAAACGATGGTTTCATTAATAAAATCATCTTATCTTAAGATCACCAGCTGCTGAATATAATCCTTTAATGTGGCTGGGATCCCTTCATTTCTTTAAGATCTTGTTCTGATGCCCCTCTTGTGGTCCTTGTCAAAGCAGTGCCGCTCCAGAGAATATTTCAACACAAGCATTTCAGTCAAATAGAATTTATGCAATATGTCAAGCCTTTAAACCAATGGGGAAAATTTAGATTTTTAATATAGCATCAGAATGAGAAAATGCAACTCATGCAGATGCATTATATAAAGACGTTTTCGCAGTATTGTAAAAGTGCATTATACTGAATGTTAGCCGTGGGCTTGAGACAGGAAACCAAATCAGGTCACTAGAGTAAAGCAGCAGTGTTGAACTCTATTGGAAACACTGTGGGTGTCTCTTGCCCACCTTTTCAAATGTAAAAAGCACCCATGCATCACTTTCCCCGTATTTGGAAAGACCGATGGCATTTTCCAAAGCATTAGATACCCACATCCAATACGGACAAAAAAACAAACATGCACGCATGCAATTTAAAACATGTGCACTATTCTGAACCTATACACTACAGGGCAAGAGTTTGGGAAAAATTACGTTTTTTAATGTTTCTGAAAGAAGTCTCGTCTGCTCACTGAGGCTGTATTTATTTGATCAAAAATACAGTAAAAAGTGTGAAATATTATTATAATGTAAAACAGCTGTTTTCTATGTGAATATCTGTTCAAATGTAATTTATTACTGTGGTGCAAAGCTGAATTTTCAGCTACCATTGCTGCTTCATATTTTTGTGGAAATATATTACCATTCAAACGTTTGGGGTAAATAAGATATTTTATTGTGTTATTCATCAAGGACGCATTAAATTGATCAAAAGTGAGAGTAAAGACATTTATAATGTTACAAATAAATTCTGTTCTTTTGAACTTTCTATTCATCTGTGAATCCTGAAAAATAAAATGCATCACAGTTTCCACAGAAATATTAATGTTTTCCACATTGATAATAATCAGAAATGTTTCTCAAGCAGCAAAGCAGCATATTATACTGATTTCTGAAGATCATGTGACACTGAAGACTGGAGTAATGATGCTGAAAATACAGCTGCGCATCACAGAAATAAATTACACTTTAACAGATATTCACATAGAAAACAGCTGTTTTAGATTCTAATAATATTTATCCATTTTTACTGTATTTTTGATCAAATAAATGCAGACTTGGTGAGCAGAAGAGACTTCTTTCAGAAACTTGATTATTCAAAACTTTTGTGTACATCTAAGCTGTATTTATTCCACACGTCTATATCGTCTTGTTAACTTATCTACAGTGGGTACGGAAAGTATTCAGACCCCCTTCAATTTTTCACTCTTTGTTATATTGCAGCCATTTGCTAAAATCATTTAAGTTAATTTTTTTTCATTTATTATTTGCATTTAACATTGTATTTTCCCTGCTGTCAGGCCTGTGCTCCTCCATACGAGAACTGCTGTTAATGAGGACCTAAAAACGGCTGACAGAACATGATATTCTCTGATATGTACAGTAAGTCTAAAAGCTCTCCATCCAAACACCTTTGTTATTATGGTCTAAAGTTTTGTCCTAAGATGAATGTAACCGTTTAAGGTGTAACAAATCACTATAGCAACGTCTTGCTCTAGTGGTTACCGTGGTTTCCTCGCATCCGCGTTACAGGGGAAATTACTGTAGGCTCACACTGACGTGAAAGCGAAATCTACCGGAAAACTTCAGAAAGAAATAGATGATTTGTTTCACTGCGGTTATTCTATATGTTGTGATAAAGTAGGTCAAGTAGGTTGACCAATTTCAACATCATTACTTATTGAACACACAGCCCCAGCATTTACAGCCTTAGATGAGAGTTTTATACCTCATTGCATCACTGAAAGACATTAAAATGAGATTACATCAGTGCTTTACTGTCAAAAATGAGGGACAATTGTATTCTGCATCTTATTGACTAACCAGCTGGAATCTAGTTTAACCAGGTGCTTACTACAGACAAATGAACAATGCTTACAGCGGCTGAAATCAATCTTCAGCACATTCCCTGCAGGAGGTTTCAGAATTTGACTTTTTGAGATGTAGAAAACTGAAGATGTAAAATAAAGAAGAAATCAGTAATATGTTGTAATGTGACAGTTTATCTAGAAATAGAACATTAGCTGAAAATATCCTCATCCTCAGGTCATCTGAGATCAGGATGAGTTTGTTTCTTCATCAGATTTGGAGAAATGTAGCATTGCATCAGTGTCTCTGCAGTGAATGGGTGCCGTCAGAACGAGAGCTGATAAAAACATCACAATAATCCACAGCACTCCAGTCCATCAGTTAACATCTGGAGAAGACAAAAGCTGAGACAAATCCAGCATTAAAACGTTTTTAACTAAAATATGAGTCCATAATAACTCTTCCTCCAGTGAAAAAGTGTTCTGGTGTGAATCAGGAGAGAAATCTGCACAGATCAAGCAGTGTTTACCAGCTCTAAACAAATATGTGGCTGGATTTTGATGTGAGAGACAACAGCAGATGCACTTTTTCACATTATTATGGATTATGAACTCTATGTATTTGAGTTAAAAACGTCTTAATGCAGGATTAGTTTCAGCTTTTGTCTTCTCCAGATGTTAACTGATGGACTGGAGTGCTGTGGATTACCTGTGGATTATTGTGATGTTTTTATCAGCTCTCGTTCTGACGGCACCCATTCACTGCAGAGACACTGATGCAATGCTACATTTCTCCAAATCTGATGAAGAAACAAACTCATCCTGATCTCGGGTGATCTGAGGGTGGGGACATTTTCAGCAAATGATTCCTTTTAACAGATAAACTGTTACGTCTGAATTATTTTTCACAGCATTTCCAGAGCATATACAGTGGACACTGTTTGGTGATTTTGACTCAGAAATTGCTAGTAAATTTCACAAATGACTGCAAAAAAAGGACAATTTTGAAGTAGAAAAACTAAAACAATATTTTCTTGTAAAATGTTCTCCAATAATCATTGTTTTATTTACAACTTTAATTATTATTTTTTTTACTGTAAAAAAATCTGCCCCTCTGAGTTTGTTTTGTGATGATGGTTTATGGTCGTACAGTATTGTTGACCGTACTTTTCTTCTAGTTCAACAGGAAGCCATTTAGTTCTGCTGAAGTTAGTCACAAACCACCACCGAGTTTGTCATTTCCCAACCACAGTACAATGTAGGTTTGCTCTGCCAACTCTTATTCTCACATCAATCGAGCCGTTTGTTTCTGGATTAAACCAGTAATTATTTTGGTCCATCAACAACTTCATTATCCTCTATCACTGGTATTGTGAGCAATTATGGAGCATTGTGAAGCAGAAAAAGGAGATGGAGAAAGAGTAAAAATATTTGTTTACATTGAAACATTATGAATTGAAGGGAAAGTGAACAGAAAATACAAAATGTAAGGATATTGCATAAATGTTTATGATAATCGCATCTCATTACGACAGTCTGAAAACTCACAGCAGAAATGAATCAGTACCTTTAGAATAACATTGACGTATATGAATCATATATATTGGCATGTCTACTCTACCCTGTTTGTCTCTGGAATGTGAGAAAATGGCAGGAAGATTAAAATAAAGCTGGAAAAGTCTGAGTCACTGAGAGGCAAAGAGGAAGTTGTATGTGGGCAAGTCAAGTCACCTTTATTTATACAGTGCTTTATACAATAGTGAATGTGTCAAAACAGCTTTACAGAGTCAAACAGGAAAATAGTTTGGCAATGATGCAAGAAGACAATTACAGAGAGTCAATGATGATTCAGTGATGCCATCATCTAGTTCAGCTCTCTTCCAATAGAGAGCTCTCTCTCTCTCTCACACACACACACACACACACAAACACACACGCACACACACACACACACACACACACACCAGTATGTTCTTCATGTCCATTGATTCAGATCTTTCCTACACAGACCTGCATATTAATTAATTATTTAATATTTAATACATAAAAAAATGATTCAAAATGTAAAAAAGCTAAAACAGTATATGAGTGATAGTAAAATAACAGTGTTTTGAGAAGTGTGTCTGGCATCTGCAGCTTCAGTGGAAACAAGAAAATCTGAGCGTTTGTACAAATAGTCACATGATCGCTGACACTCATTTACTTACAGTGCATCTGATTAATCACATCTGATAGTTTTCTGCTTGAGTTCCTTCTTGGTTTCAGTTTCCGTTGTTTTCAAATCTTCAAAATCCTGACACTTTCCATCTATTTCCAGCTCAGAGCAGAGAATGCTGTGCTGCTGTGCGTGCAGGACTCACACCTAAACCCTGTTTAATCAGGTGTTTAATCATGAGAACTAAGAACAGTGAAAGGTTCTTTGGGGAAATTGAAAAATTAAGTTCTGTATTCATCTCATGTTTTTATTTCAAAAAATCTGAGTGAAAATGCTTCTGTTTTTTTCTTTTCTTTTAATTACAAATTTAGTCAGAATTGGACAAATGAACATGAATCTGAGACCTGATTCTAATATTTAACTAAAACTAAAACCATAAAAAAATGTGTTACTTGAAATAAAATAAATATTGGTTGAAATGAAATGAAATATAAAAAACGTATTTCATTGAGATGCCACGGTAACATTTCTCACTTTTGTTTAGTTTAACTTGAAGTACTAAAATAATTAAAACTGAAACGAAAATAATGAAAAATGTAAAACTAATAAATAAATGCATTTAAAATAAATATATAAAAATAATTATATTAATAAATTAATATTTAATGAACTTAATAATATTAATCAAAATATTAACGCAAACTATAATAGTATATCAGTGATACTAAAATAACTCTAGTTTGAGATTGACTCAGTATTTGGCGTTTCTCACATCTTTCTCACACAAAACGCCCTTTGAAACCTTTATATTTAAAAATGTGTAATTTGAGGAATTTAAGGAACGTGGAATTAAAATGAAATAAAATGCATGTACTGTAACTGCTGCAAGTGTAGTTTTTAATAGTGCATTTAGTGTTTTGTATGAATGACCCATTTGTTCAGTGAAGAATAGTCTTGGATGCACAGGAATTTACGTCGGTTTTCTGGAACAGAATAGCAGCTCTTTTCTATTTTCACTCGTGCTGAGTTCCAGTGAAGGCCCCAGTTACTGTATGTTTTCACTCTCCCTCATGCGCATGTGTGCTGGAAAGTGGATTTAATATCACTTCCAGATGTGCTGGCACTAATAACAGTGGGAGAGTGGGAACTGCGTAACTGAAGTCTGACGTGGACTGTTTACTTCCAGTAATAGCATGCATGCTTCGAGCAAATGCTCTAGAGTCCGCTGAACTAATGGCACTTTCACATGAGAAGGTTTTGAGGTCAGATTTAACGCATTTGGTCAGTTTGCATCAGCCAAACACATGGGTTTGCATGCATTGCATCTGAGTTATGGTTAATGTGAGTGCTCGTATGATCTAAAAAAATCAAAATATTGAGAAAATCATCTTTAAAGTTGTCCAAATTAAGTTCTTAGCAATGCATATTACTAATCAAAAATTAAGTTTTGATATATTTACGGTAGGAAATTTACAAAATATCTTCATGGAACATGATCTATACTTAATATCCTAATGATTTTTGGTTTTGGGTCACATTATGTAGTTCTAGAGTTTGAGGTCAGTTCAGTATCGCTCAGATGTTGTTCTTTCATAAAATGTGTTTTATATAATTTAGGGTGCATTTCACATCAAAAGGTGTAAAAACGATGTGCTTTCTTAATGAAACAACTACTGGTTTCACTTGATATTTTTCAGTGTAACTTTCTGCCAAACGTAATGATTACAAAGCATCTTTATAAAGAAACAATGTTTCACTGAAGGTGAGTTTGTTAACTATGTAAAGGACAATTTCACTAGTTTGACTCATAATTTCAATGGCAGGCTTAGGTTAACCTCTGATTTGAATATTTATTTGTATTAAAATCATGAAAATATTTTAATATTTTATTTTTGTGATAAACAATTTTTTTAGTTTTTGAAGTGTTTGGTTAATAACAGTTGACAGAATTTTTGTGCACATGGGTAAAATGAAATATTTTCTTATTTGAAAGAAAATTAAATTTATACTATATTTTTTAAAGGTATCTGGGTTGTAGAAATAAATTTAATACAGGGAATCTTGATTATTTTGTCTTATAGTTAATATATATATATAGTTATATTATTATACATTATATATAATAATAATGTATATTAATTAATATAATAATAATATAGTAATATATATATGATATATATTATTAGTTATGATGTCTTATTAGTTTATTTTGAACTCAAACTGTAATCTTCTGGACATTAAGGCAATTTCAAGCAAACTTAAAATAAAGGTGCACAAAATACATGTGTGAGATTATTCTTTTAATGACCAATATTTGAAAAATCTGAAGAGAATCATTAGAATAAATGTTCTTAGCATCAATAGACCCAGCTTTTTTAGGTTCCTCCAATAATGCATTGATAGAAATACAAATCCTCACAGATTGAGATATTAAAAAGATGAATTTATGAGTGTACTTTCCCTCTCCTAAATGCTTTTTCATCAAACTGCATTAAAAAAACAAAATTACGTTTGCAACATTTCTCATTTTCATCACTAAAATTGAAATAAAAATACTAAAACTTATATAGACATAACTAAAAATGATTCAAAAACTAATAAAAATGGCAAAAACTTTAACTAAAATTAGAACAAAAACGGAAAATGCAAAAACGAATTTAAAAATATGAATAAAAACCATAAGATGACACTGATTGTTAGTGTTTGAGTCTTTTTCTATTAATTTCTTTCCCCAATCAAAAACAAACAGGCAAAGCAGCACAGATGCACACAGAATGCAATTCTATTTAGCGAGGGATCTCATGAATGCATGTATATTTCTCTGCGGGTGGAGGTAAAAAACCTCCTGAATTCTCAAGCGAGCAGCGACGCTTTTTCTCATCAGACCATATTTGGCAGGGCTTCCTCTTCTGTCTGCTACAGCTGAAATGTGAGCTGGGGGTGGAGAGATGGACCAGTGAGGAGGAGAAACACTGTATAAACAGGCTGTTCACGGCTGCTGTCGAGCACATTCAGAAAGCTGAGCACAGCAGCAGAAGCTACAGCAGATCACAGAGAAGCAGTCAACATGAGGCCAATGCAGCAGAGCATTAAGATCTTATACTATGCCAATAAATCCGAGGAGCCGTTTGTGGAGGTGAGCTTCGAAGAACCGCTGATGCTTTAAGAGAAAGAGACGTGCATGTGCTTCTGGATGAGCTGATGCTTCTCCTCTGTTTGCTTTCAGATCGTCTCTGTGAAGCAGCAGAACAAGCGGCGTCCGAGCGTCTGCAGCTCCGCAGACTCTGAATCTGATGACCTGCTGCCAGTGTTAACAGACCACAGTCAGATTCTGAGCGAGCATCATCTTGAACACGTAAGTGCGGAATTCTGCATGCACTGATCAGATGTAGTGTTAGATGAAAGCGTGCAGCGCATGGATCGATGTGTGTGATGTGTGTTCACAGCTGATGAATCACATCCCGGCTCGGACTCAGGGTTACTCTTGGAAGCTGGTGTACAGCACTGCGGAGCACGGCACCAGCCTGACGACTCTATACCGACAGATGAGAGAGCTCGACAGACCCGTCCTGATGGTCATCAAAGACTCGGACAAGCAGGTACAGCGGAGAGATGCGCTTACATTCATGCGTTCATCCAAAGAGTGTTCGTGATACACAGTGGCAGGTTTACTGGAAGACAGATGCACATGCGTTATTCATGTTATATGCAGCATCCATCAAACCCTCAATATGTGCATTTATATAGTTTCACTAAATATACACTACCGGTCAAAAGTTTGGGATCAGAACGATTTTTAATGTTTTTACAGGAGTTTCTTCTGCTCATCAAGCCTGCATTTATTTGATTAAAAATACAGGAAAAATGTAATATTGTGAAATATTATTATGATGTAAGGTAGTGTAAATAAAGCAATTATATTCTGTCACATATTACTTTTTTTGTGAAAGCCAAGTCCATTTACAGTATTTAACATATGCTAAATAAAGTATATCTTACATTTGAGCATTTATGCATTCGGCAGATGATTTTATCCAAAGCAACTTGCATTGCATTCAAAGGCATGCTTTCCCTGAGAATCGAACCCATGACCTCGGCATTGCTTATTATAGTTAACTAAAACTACAGCTAAAACCATTTTTAAAAAATCATTATTTAAAATAAAATATAAAAATAAAATATCAATTAACCTGAACATATTTTTTAGGCAGCGTTTCTCATTTTCATTTAGTTTAACTTAATGTAGTAAAATAACCAAATAGGTCATTAAAGAAACTACATAGACATATTAAACAAAACAAAACGACACAACCAAATTACTAAAACTTTAACTAACATTAAAATAAATACAAAAAGAGAAAATATCAAATTGTAAATGATTAAAAATCGTATATTATAGTATCTCCATGACACTAAAATATCACAGGTCGTTCTCTAATGTTGATTTACAAGAAGTGCTTTTTTCCAATACAAGCAAACAAACAAAACATCAAAAATGTATTATATTTTTCAAGAAATCTAAGCCTGTTTGAACTCATTCACGTCATGTAGCTTTTCCCATCAAACTGACACACTGATCTGATCAATCCTCAGGTTTTTGGAGCGTTTTCCTCCGATCCGTTCAAAGTCAGCAGCTACTGCTACGGGACGGGAGAGACGTTCCTCTACAGCTTCAGTCCGGAGTTTCAGGTAGCTGCTGCTGATCACCGGTTCTGGTTCTGAGTCTGAGTCTGAGTCTGAGTCTGAGTCTGGTTCTGAGTCTGAGTCTGAGTCTGAGTCTGAGTCTGGTTCTGGTTCTGAGTCTGAGTCTGAGTCTGAGTCTAGTTCTTAGTCTGGTTCTGAGTCTGAGTCTGAGTCTGAGTCTAGTTCTTAGTCTGGTTCTGAGTCTGAGTCTGAGTCTGAGTCTGGTTCTGGTTCTGGTTCTGAGTCTGTTTCTGGTTCTGGTTCTGAGTCTGAGTCTGAGTCTGGTTCTGGTTCTGGTTCTGAGTCTGAGTCTGAGTCTGGTTCTGGTTCTGAGTCTGAGTCTGGCTCTGGTTCTGAGTCTGGTTCTGGTTCTGGTTCTGGTTCTGACCTGTGTTTGGTTCCTCTGCAGGTCTTCCGCTGGAGTGGAGAAAACTCCTACTTTGTGAGAGGATTCCTGGACTCTCTGCAGATGGGAGGAGGAGGGTGAGTCCTTCATCATCTCACAACATTAAACTAATAACAGAGCTTTATCACAGTCTGTGCATCTGAGCAGTGTTATTAACTCTCCACCTTATGGTCAGTGTAAGATTTTTTAATGTTTCTGAAAGAGTCTCTTCAGCTCAGCAAGGTTGCATTTATTTGATCAAAAATACTGTAAAATTGTGAAATATTATTAGAATCTAAAAAGCTGTTTTCTATATGAATATCTGTTAAACTGTCATTTATTTCTGATGCGCAGCTGTATTTTCAGCATCATTACTCCAGTCTTCAGTGTCACATGATCTTCAGAAATCAGTATAATATTCTGATTTGCTGCTCAAGAAACATTTCTGATTATTATCAATGTTGAAAACAATATTTTTGTGGAAACTGTGACACATTTGATTTGTCAGGATTCACAGATGAATAGAAAGTTCAAAAGAACAAAATTTGAAATAGAAATCTTTTGCAACATTGTTAATGTCTGTACTGGCACTTTTGATCAATTTAATGCATCCTTGATAAATGAAAGCATTTTTAAAAAATCATAATTATCCCAAACGTTTAAAACGGTAGTGAAGCGCCATTGATACGGACTAAAGTGGAAGTAGTTTTACGCTACTGTTTGTAGCTTCTGCTTTCTGAATGTGGAAGTGTGATAAATCTCTGTTGAGCAACGAATCATTCGGTCATCGTTTACTCTCACACAACATTGCATCATATCTGAGCTTTACAGAAAACAAAAATAGATGAGGATTTTAATACAGAGCTCAAAAACAGATCCAAATGAAGGCTCATAACTATGGAAGCCTGTTTCCAATATAAAGGTAATTGTGACTTTATCTCACAATTCGGATCGTTTTTTCTTCGCAATTCTGAGTTTATATATATATATATATATTTTTTCAGAATTGTGAAATAAACTCAGGATTGTGAGATACAAAAAAAGTCAGAATTCTGGGATAAATAGTTTGCAATTACTTTATTTTTTATTCCGTGGCAGAAGAAAACTAAATTGTGAGATGTAAAATTGAAAAAAAGTCATAATTCTGAATTCATATCTCACAATTCTGACTTTATTTCTCAGAATTGCACATTTATATCTCACAGTTATACGTTTATATCTTGCAAGACTTTTTTTTGTTGTTGTGAGAAACAAAGTCTGAATTATGAGCCAAAAAGTTCAATTACCTATTTTAAAACAGGCCTCCATATATACATATCTCATATTGCATGGAAGAAATGAATTAAAACCGGTCTGAACAATATGTGACCCTGGAGCACAAAACCAGTCATAAGGGTCAGTTTTTCTGAAATTGAGATTTAAGCATCATCTGAAAGCTGAATAAATAAGCTTTCCATTGATGTATGGTTTGTTATGATAGAACAATATTTGAAAATCTGGATTCTGAGGGTGCAAAAAAATCTAATTATTGAGAAAATCATCTTTAAAGTTGTCCAAATTAAGTTCTTCGCAATGCATATTACTAATCAAAAATTAAGTTCTGATATATTTACGGTAGGAAATTTACAAAATATCTTCATGGAGCATGATCTTTACTTAATAGCCTAATGATTTTTGGCATAAAAGAAAAATGGATAATTTTGACCCATACAATGTATTGTTGGCTATTGCTACAAATATACCCCAGCGACTTAACACTGCTTTTGTGCTGCAGGCTCACATATGAGGGTGAATTATTTGAATGTGAACCGCTTGATTCCTAGTGGATGCATGAATTGATTAAATAAAGTTTGAATGCAATGCCAAATGCATGAAAGTAAATGGATGAGCATCTTAATAACAGCACTCCGTCTGTGTTCAGGGGTCCGTTTGGCTTGTGGCTGGATTCTGACCTGTATCGCGGCTCCAGTTACTCATGCAGCACCTTCTGCAACCGTCCTCTCAGCCTCCATCACGACTTCACCGTTCAGGATCTGGAGGTGTGGACCTTCGTCTGAGCTCAAACCTGTTCCTGCTGTTTCCCATTAACACTGCTGATAAGAACAAGCTATCCGTTGGTTCCAGCCGTGACTCGTCTGTTAACTTGAACAGAACCTGTTCTCTTCCTCATTTGTGAGCGGCTTTATAGCTTCAGCTAAATGAACGGACATGGATGCACGGTAAACATAAAGAAAACGAGTTGAGGCAGGTTTCGGGGTTAAGTTCCCATTTCCAGCAACTGTAAGCGCTCCAGAGGCCTGACGGGACTTGAGCTCAAGCCCTGAGGATGATGCCTGTGTAGGCGACTTAACACACTAGATTTGAAACGAAGCCCTTGAGTACTACTGATATGCCTGAGGCACTTTGTGATGGACTCGAGATTTAGTGTCTTTACTGTATTTTAAAAAGCACTTAGAGGACGAATGGTTTACTATGTCAGACTAACTGCCATGAAAAGGATGCAAAAAAAGGAAAAAATGGTTTGCTGTGTGACTGTGATTTCACTACTACTTATTGTTTTTTACTCTATTTAATATCTATGATCACATGTTGAATTGTTTTGGGGTTTTGTGTTTGTCATGCAGTGCTGGCGCTGCGTCTGTAAAGCACTGGGTTTACTGGGATTTCTAATAAAACTAATTGTTTTTCATTAAACTGTTTCTGTTTTTGGATTTTCTGCTTTAAAACACTCGCAGCGTAAATCATGCAACGGAAAAATGAATGCATGAACTGATCAAATGTATAGTTTGAATGCATAGGATAAAAGCGTCTGTCGAATGCATTGATGCAAATTTTCAAAGAAAGAAAAAAGTTTCCGGTCCCCACTGACTTCCATAATATTTTTTTTTTCATGCTATGGAAGTCAAGCAACTGCTTGATTATGAACATTCTTCAAAATATCTTCTTTTATGTGCAACAGAAGAAAGAAACTTATACAGGTTTGGAACAACCAAATGAAGACAAAATGATTTTTGGGTGAACTGTCCCTTTAATTGCTTTTAATGAAAACAAAAAAATAAAAAATATTTGTAGTTCTCAATATTTGTAATATTTGTATATTTGCAATATTTGTTATAGAGGTCGGCCAATATTAAATCGTTGATAATAACTGTTTCCCATCCAACAGGGAATGTTCTCAGAACGTTCTTCCAGTAACGTTAATAGAATGTTCGTTCAACGTTATCTGGGGCCGTATGTATAAAGCCGCTCAGACTAAAAGTTTAGTCCTAAGTGTGTCAAAATTTTAAGAATGACGTAATGTTACTCTTATGCCTAGACTTAAGAATAAGATTGATTCATAAAGGTTCCTAAGTGTTAAGACTAGGTCTCAGCTCCTAAATGATTTAAGAGAGCTGGAGAGGTCTCCTAACCTAGTTAGGAGTAACAAGATGGCAGCAAAGAGGAGATGACAAACACTTTCCAGCGAACATATATTGGAGTTATATGATGATATGGAGTTGATAAAACAATACAAACTACATTTTTAGTTCTCATCAGTGTCTCAGCAATGGATGCTCAGCAGTGAATGGGTGCCGTCAGAATGAGAGCTGATAAAAACATCACAATAATCCACAAGTAATCCACAGCACTCCAGTCCATCAGTTAACATCTGGAGAAGACAAAAGCTGAAACAAATCCAGCATTAAGATGCTTTTAACTAAAATACATTGAGTCTATAATCCATAATAACTCTTCCTCCAGTGAAAAAGTGCATCTAAAATTCATAGTAAAAAGTAGGACTTGTCTAAGAGTAGGAGACTTTTATAAAGAAGCTAAAAGCAGCTTTCAGTAAAGTCTGAGACTGATTCTTAAGTGTTGACTGAGGTGACACTTAAGTGTTGTGAACTAAGGACTACAATGATGTCAACCCTCGACCTCTGAATCAGCCAATAGTGAGCTTGCTCATGTGAAGTCACAGCAGCACAACACCAATCATTTAATGCAACTACAATACAATCATTTCATTAAGACACTGAAATATTTTAATATTTAAATTTTTTTTTTTTTTAATGCTTTGCATTGCGCAAAATTATCACAAATTATTACTGATGCTTCGTTTTCTATTGGTATGTCTCCTGGTTTACAGTTAGAGCAGTGATGTGAACATGAGTTCCATCAACGGCTCCAGTAACTCCAGGAAAGCCCACAATCCTCACAAAAGTTGTTTTTGCAGCATGGTTTGGCCGTCAGTTGAAAAGTTAATTCATTGCCATATAGTAGTGGCCAAAAGTGATGTCCGGCCTAGGAAATTTCACCCTTAATTAAAATAAATTAATAAATGAATGTGCATGATTTTGTAAGCATATTGCATAGTTGCTTAGTCAGCTGTTTTATTTGTGATAATAATGCAATGAAACAAGCCAAATTGTGCGGTCATAATTTTTGGCATGCTATCATACAAAGACATTATGAACACATGCAAAAACAAGAGGACCACTGAAATGTAAATAACGTATGTTGTAGTCAATGTGCCAATGTTGCCAATTTAGTGATTTTGTCACTAGATTTAGTGACTTCCGCATCCCTTTAGAGACTTTTTTCAAAAACCTAGCAACAAAATAAATTTCTTGGACAAAGAGCCAAACAAAAATTTAAAACTTATTTTGTAGTCAGTGTGCCAGTGTTGCCAATTTAGTGATTTTTGTCACTACACTTCCGCATCCCTTTAGAGACTTTTTTCAAAAACCTAGCAACAAAATCAATTTCTTGGACAAACGTTATCTACATTCCGAGACTCTCTCATGACGTCATAACTGGTCTACAGTATATAAATATAAATATAGATCAGTGAACGCACCTTTATGAGGTCATCTAGCAACATTAAGTGACCAGTTTTAGCTACTTTCAGTTGAACGCAGTTGGCAACATTGGTCAGTGTTTTTTTGTCCTTTGTATTTTAACGGTTTAAGTGAAATGTGGGGTCATAAAAAAAAAAAAAATCAAAGCACTGTTGTGTTTGGTGGGGTTAGTGCCACAATATGTAAGAACCTGCTTACTGTGTCATTATGTAAGACCCTGCTTACTGTGTCATCACCGGTGCATTGCTGCATGTTTCCAATTTTCCAGCCAAAAAAAATGAATTACTACTTTCATGTCTGCTGTTAGAGCATTGACTTGTTGAGTGGAAGAGGTTATTACATTTTTTACTTTATCAGTTAAAGTTTTTATCAAAAAAGACTTTTTGATCTTTACAATTAAGTTTGTATTGTTTTATCAACTCCATATCATCATATAACTCCAATATATGTTCGCTGGAAAGTGTTTGTCGTCTCCTCGTTGCTGCCATCTTGTTACTCCTAACTAGGTTAGGAGACCTCTCCAGCTCTCTTAAATCATTTAGGAGCTGAGACCTCTTTTAACACTTAGGAACCTTTATGAATCACTCTTATTCTTAAGTCTAGGAATAAGAGTAAAATTACGTCATTCTTAGATTAAGTTTGTATTGTTTTATCAACTCCATATCATCATATAACTCCAATATATGTTCGCTGGAAAGTGTTTGTCGTCTCCTCGTTGCTGCCATCTTGTTACTCCTAACTAGGTTAGGAGACCTCTCCAGCTCTCTTAAATCATTTAGGAGCTGAGACCTAGTCTTAACACTTAGGAACCTTTATGAATCAATCTTATTCTTAAGTCTAGGCATAAGAGTAACATTACGTCATTCTTAAAATTTTGACACACTTAGGACTAAACTTTTACTTTGAGCGGCTTTATACATACGGCCCCAGGTTTTTTTTTATTTGTGCACATTTTCAGCTCATTTGCATTTATGGGTGAACTGTTCCTTTAAAGGCGCTGTTTGTTTTGTGCGCAGCGCCACCTTGTGGTTCAAAGTTAACCGACTAGTCAATATTAGCAGCACAAGACTAGAAATACCCATTGAACAGAATTATTACTGTTACTGAATTAAAAACAACAAGTACTACTACTATTATTATTACTACTTTGAACAAATCATGTTTTTTATGGTTTGGGCAACTGCTGCAAATTATTGCTGTTTGTTTGCATGCAGTCTGATGTAATAAAGCCCGTATTTATGTATTTATTACTTTATAAATGTATGGTGTTTGTATTATTTATTAAAGTTGACTCCAAACGCACTAGGATTATTTATTTATTAGTGTGTCTACGGTCAAACTAACGAGGCAGGCGTGCAGCAGCCGCGTCTGTTTCCGCCGGAAGTCCAGCTCGCGGAGAGCGAGAGTCACTTCCTGTAGAGGGTTTGTGTTTGTGTCTGTTTGGGTTTCTTCAGCGGTTGTGTGGTCAGATCTCCCAGACTCGTGTTTCTGCTCTCTGTCATGCTTTATTCTGCACACTGACTGCTCTCCGGTGAGTGTGTGTCTGGCTCTCTCTCATATTTCTCTCATATTTCATCTCTAGCATCTCCAGAAAGCAGCGCAGGGATGTAAACACAGCTCGAGCTCCTCGCTCGGGTTTGATGTTATGCTCTTTATGCTCTCATACTTTGGTTATTAATGTTTTTCTGGGTGTTATTTGCATTTGTCGTAGCTTTATTCTCATCTGCTGTTTTAGAATTGTTGTCATGTTGCTTCAAAGCTGCTTTCTGTTCCATCTGTGTGATAACAGCTCCGACATAATTCAGATTATCTTATAATATATTGCACTATATCAATTTTATTATTTATGTTTCATTGGTTTCACGCTGCTATACAGTGCAATATATTACTGTATGCTGGAATTTATTTAATATATTAAGCATTATAAAATTGATATATTAGGAAAAAAGTGTTTTTATTATAGACTACATTTTAAAAATCAGACATTTTATAACATTTGGCACAGCCAAACTAATGTGTTCATAATAATAATAATAATAATTTATTTATATTTTTTATGTAATTTTATCATTTATATATATTTTTTGTTATTAGCATTTATTATTATTTATTAATAATTATTATTATTGTTGTTTTTGTTAATGTTCTGTAGAAATAATTGTGACTGATTATTTGATTGATTTTTAAAATAATAGTACAAATAATTATTAATATGCTCTATCAATAACAGCCACAGCTGTGTATATTGGTGCACTATAATAATAATAATCTTTATAATAATTATAAAATAATAATTAATTAATGGTTTTCTGTTGTGCATTAAATATTTAAAACTTTCTGTCACTAAATAAACAAAATAATAGTACAAATAATTATTAATTTGATCTGTCAATAACAGCCACAGCTGTCTATATTGGTGCACTATAATAATAATAATAATTATAAAATAATTAGTTAATAGTTTTTTGTTGTGCATTACATTTTTAAAACTTTCTGTCACTAAATAAACAAAATAGTAGTACACATAATTATTAATTCTCACAATAACAGCCAAAGCTATCTATACTCTCACATTGTTGAATTATGACATTGTTTTATATTATTAAATGTCAATATTAAATAGTACTATATTGTTGAATTATTAAATTACTTTTATTATGCAAAGTTACTCTAAATATCACCAGTAACATATTAAATATTTTTGATTTTTTTTTTAATGTTATTAAACGTTACTAGTAAAATATTATACAGTTGAAATCGAATTAGAAAATTGTAAAAATCAAGTTAAAATAAGCAAAAGTTGACACATTTGTAATAAAAGTCTGTGGAGCCAGTGATCACAAAAATGGAGAACTTTCTATATTGATGGGCAATCATTATAATTATAATGCATTTCATAGCAACGTTCATGCATAAAATAGAGCTCACACGTCAGAAAAACATTAAAAAAAACATAAAAAGTGATACAAATAAATGGCGTAACATGAGACCTACACATAATTGCTCAAATGCGTCCCTGTGTTAAGTCCAGGGTGACATATCAGTTTTATTTGAATATGGTACCGTTTCAGGCTGTGTGAAGTGTGTGTGTTGGCTCTGGTGTGTTCAGATGTGTTTGCTATGGAGTCTCCAGCGCTGGATGATGATATCTGTATCCTGAAGCATGAGACGGCGTACGTCTCGCCCGAGAGCCCCGTGTCCGCGTGCGCCGGAGACGAGTCGGTGGCGTCTCACTTCGCTCTGGTCACCGCCTACGAGGACATCAAGAAGAGACTCCGAGACACGGAGAAGGAGAACGGCCTGCTGCGCCGGAGAGTCAAGCAGCTGGAGGACAAGGTCTTACTCTCAAGCTTTGTGAGCAAGTCTAGCACAAACTCACATCACAGGGCTTCAAACCAGACAGACGTGAAGTGTAGACACTGCAGGCGGAAACACTGGTTTTTCATGCACCTGTTAAATATAATGCTTTTTGGTTTTTCAGACTAGTGGAAAGAGTTTCTTTTAGAGCACTTTATCTGTTTGTGTCAATAGATTTCAATTACAATACATGTTTTAGTTGTTTCTCCTGCACTGAGCCATAAATCTCCACTTCAGCAGCACTTACACACACCAAACTGTACATTTTTATTCCTATAGTCTGTATCCTGACGGGTTTTACAGAGGGATTTGTTCCTGTATAATTTGCTTGATTATATACAACATTTTATTCCCCCCAAAAACTGTGAAAATATAGTGTTTTCTGTCCGTTCTAAGCATTTTTGACAAAAATTAGGTACCCAAAATTCCCTCTGTAAACACTTTTTACTCTAATATGTCAAAAAAATAAATTAGAAAACAAGAATTGTGATTTTTGTACTAGAAATGTATGCAAATTAGTGCATATTTAATTAAACAATGACTCATTTGCATATTTAAACCTAACATTTTAGAAAACTAAAAGTTTGCAATTATCAATGTAATCAATCAGCTGGGTAACTAAGGCCATAACTATTAGTTTTTTTTTTTAACCTTTTTTGCCTTATTAAATAATGAAAAATGATAGTATTATTAAATTAATGTACATCATTAAATTAAATATTATTTTCAATATTATTATTACTATTAAAACATTAAATATTATATTATTAACTATTGTTACATTATTAAAATAAAAAAGTGTTATTAAATAATTCTTATTATACTATTATAATTTATGTTACTAGTAAAATATTACATGTATTGTTCTATTATTAAACTATTATTATATTATTATTCAATTATTAAAGTAAATGATGTATTAAAATGATATTGTTAATGTTTCCATTAATATATCCATTGTTGCTGATATGGCGTTAAAACATAAATAAATTAATAAATTTAATTATTAAATGTCACTAGTAAAATATTAAATATTATGTTATTTAATTAAATTATTATTATTTTGTCAAATTACTTTTATTATATAAAATTATTAAATGTCACTAGTAAAATATAAAATAGTATAATATTATTTGATTATGATTTTTATTATGTTAGATTGTTAAATGTTTCTAGTAAAATATTAAATAATATATTTAATCATTACATTGTTATATTATTAAATGTTACTAGTGAAATATTAAATATTACTATATTGCTGAATTATTAAAGTACTTTTATTATGTTAAATTATTAAATGTCACTAGTAAAACATTAAATATTATATTGTTGAATTAAATAATTTTTATTATATTAAATTATTAAATCTTACTAGTGCAATATTAAATATTGTTGAATTGTTACATTTTTATATTATTAAATGTTACTAGTAAAATATTTAATATTACTATATTGTTGAATTATTAAAGTAGTTTTATTATATTAAATTATTAAATGCCACTAGTAAAATATTAAACATTATATTGCTGAATTATTAAAGTACTTTTATTATATTAAATTATTAAATGCCACTAGTAAAATATTAAACATTATATTGCTGAATTATTAAAGTACTTTTATTATATTAAATTATTAAATGCCACTAGTAAAATATTAAACATTATATTGCTGAATTATTAAAGTACTTTTATTATATTAAATTATTAAATGCCACTAGTAAAATATTAAACATTATATTGTTGAATTGTTAAATTATTTTTATTATATTAAATTATTCAATCTTACTAGTAAAATATTAAATGTTGCAATTATATTGTTGAATTATTACATTGTTATATTATTAAATCTTACTAGTAAACTATTAAATATTACTATATTGTTACATTTTTAAATTGCTTTTATTATGCAAAATTACTAAATATCACTATTAAAATTTTATATATTATATTGTTGAATTATCACATTATTTTTATATTATTAAATTGTATTAGTAAAATATTATAAAAGTGAAAAATTCTGAAATATTAAGTTAAAATAATTAAGGCATATTTTCTGTCATTGTTTGTTTGTTTTGTTTTTTTTAACACATTTACAATAAAAGTCTGCAGCCAGTGATCACAAGGGTTAAAAACAGAGAAATGTGAAGCTTGATTTTTTTTTTGTTAAAGCATTTTCATGAATTATTCACTAAAAGCTGTTTATTCCTGCTGTGACGTGTGTGCACCCTCAGATTCCAGGTTTTGTGCTCCAGGGTCACAAATAATACATTATATTTGTAAATTATCAAATGTTACTAGTAAAATATTAAATGTTATGATATTGTTGAATTATGACATTATTTTTATATGATTAAATGTTACTAGTAAATATTCTATTATTATATAATATTATTCTAATATTCGAGTAAAATCAGTAAAAACGTTTTCTGCACTCTCTTATTAAAAATAAATATATTGAATTGAGTACTATTAAAGTATAAAATAATATTAAAGTATGTTATAGGATAAAATATTATTATATTGTTGAATTATTAAATTATTATACGGTTAAATTATTAAAAGTTACTAGTAAATTCTTATATTATGTTGTTAAATTAATCAATTATTTCTATATTTAAAAAAAATTACTAGTAAAGTATTAAATATGATTAATAAAATACAGTAAAAATCAAATTAAAATAAGTTGTTTTTTGCACTGTTTATAAGTAAATTCATAGTAAATTATTTTATTAAATATTATAATATTAAATTAATAATATTCTTACATGCTTAGTTATGAAATATTATATTGTTGAAATGTTAAATAGTAATATATTACATATTACTAGCATACAGTAAAAACCTAGTTTAAGTAATGTTTTCCGCACTGTTTCTCAGTAAATGAACACAAGAATATTT
This sequence comes from Sinocyclocheilus anshuiensis, assembly GCF_001515605.1. Classification (NCBI taxonomy): domain Eukaryota; kingdom Metazoa; phylum Chordata; class Actinopteri; order Cypriniformes; family Cyprinidae; genus Sinocyclocheilus; species Sinocyclocheilus anshuiensis. The sequence continues at coordinate 155,314 of NW_015544237.1, forward strand.
AATCATTTTCATTGTAGCATAACTGCATACAAACGGCAATATTAATACAAATATATTTTTACTAAAACAAGTTAAAATCAAATATGAATTGAGGCTGTGATGATGTGAACAAATTATTAATATATAGTATATCATGAATATTCAGTATGGCCTGTTGCGTTGAATATTGTAGTTCAACAGTTGTTTTTCTCCTGTCAGTGATGAAGAGTCTGACTGATACGGCAGATTACTGGCAGGTGGACAAACGCAGCAGTGAAATGAAGATCCACTCTCTGCAGGAGCAGCTGGACCGCTTACAGATAGAGAATGACGCGCTGCACAAGCTCTGCAGGGCCGGACAGGTGCGTCGCAACCTCTGCGCTAGACTTGTTACACACGTGCTACATCCTCGCTACACCCCCGCTACATCTGCACTATATCTGCGCTACATCCCCGCTACATCTGCACTACACCCGCACTATATCTGCCCTACACCTTCACTACACCCCCGCTACATCTGCACTACACCTGCACTACACTCGCGCTACACCTTCACTACACCCCCGCTACATCTGCACTACACCTGCACTATATCTGCCCTACACCTGCACTACACCCCCACTACATCTGCACTATATCTGCCCTACACCCCCGCTACATCTGCATTACATCTGCACTATGTCTGCCCTACACCTGCACTACACCCCCGCTACATCTGCACTACACCTTCACTACACCCCCGCTACATCTGCACTACATCTGCCCTACACCTGCGCTACACCCCCGCTACATCTGCATTACACCTGCCCTACACCTGCGCTACATCCCCGCTATATCTGCACTACACCTGCACTATATCTGCCCTACACCTGCGCTACACTCCTGCTACATCTGCACTACACCTGCACTATATCTGCCCTACACCTGCACTACACCCCCGCTACATCTGCACTATATCTGCCCTACACCCCGCTACATCTGCATTACACCTGCACTACACCTGCACTATATCTGCCCTATACCTGCACTACACCCCCGCTACATCTGCACTACACCTGCACTATGTCTGCCCTACACCCGCGCTACACCCCGCTACATCTGCACTACACCTGCACTATATCTGCCCTACACCTGCACTACACCCCTGCTACATCTGCACTACACCTGCACTATAGCTGCCCTACACCTGCGCTACACCCCCAGTACATCTGCACTACACCTGCACTATATCTGCCCTACACCTGCACTACACCTCCGCTACATCTGCACTATATCTGCCCTACACCTGCGCTACACCCCCACTACATCTCCTCAACACCTGCACTACACCCCCGCTACATCTGCACTATACCTGCACTATATCTGCCCAAAACCTGCGCTACACCCCCTCTACATCTGCACTACACCTGCACTATATCTGCCCTACACCTGCACTACACCCCTGCTACATCTGCACTACATCTGCTCTACATGTGCACTACATCTGCGCTTCATGTGCACTACACCTGTGCTACATCTGCACTACACCTGTGCTACATTTGCACTATATCTGCCCTACACTTGCACTACACCCCCGCTACATCTGCACTACACCTGCACTACACCCCCGCTACATCGCCGCTACACCTGCACTACACCCCGCTACAGCTGCATTACACCTGTGCTACACGTGCTCTACACCTGCACTACATCTGCTCTACACCTGCACTACACCTGTGCTACATCTGCACTATATCAGCCCTACACCTGCGTTACATCCCCGTTACATCTGCCCTACACCCTTGCTACATCTGTGCTACATGTGCACTACACCCACACCAAACCCCCGCTACACCTGCGCTACAACCGCAGTACACCCACGCTACATCTGCCCTACACATGCACTACACCCTTGCTACATCTGTGCTACACGTGCCCTACATCTGCGCTGCACCCACACCACAACCCCGTTACACCTGCGCTACAACCGCACTACAGTACACCTGCCCTACACCTGCATTATATCTGCACTACACCTGTTACACCCGTGCTACACCTGTGCTGCACCCGTATTACACTTGCGCTACACCTGCGCAACGTCTGTGCTACATCTCTGTTACACCTGTGCTGCTTGTGGCTGATCAAACTTTCAGAGCAGGTTTTTGTCATGCCAACATCAAAGTTTGTCTCATCAACAAGCTGTGTGATGAAAAGTGTTGTTCATGTTTGTAGCTCAAACAGTGTAAGTCACGTCACATGCTGAATTTAATGTGTAATGCTTTATTGAAATAAAATAGAACAAGTTGTACATAAATATGCGCACACACACACACACACACACACACACATATATATATATATATATATATATGTGTGTGTATATAGTATGTAATATATATATAAATATAGATATAGAATGTTTACATATATACATTTACTTATATCTTTTTATTGTATATATAGAATTTATTATTTAAAAATTATTTAATAAATTTATGTATTTATTTTATGTGTACAATTTATTATATAATAAAAATAAATTGTAGATAAGTGGATTATATTTATATATAAAATAATATAGTTAATATTTTTATAACTTTTATTTTATGTATACAATTTAATATTTAAATAAAATATAATGTGTGTTTCTCTCATGATCTTCTCTTCTCAGGATGTCTCTGAAAACTGTGTAGTTGATGATGATCAGTCTCTTGAAGCTCTGACAGACTTCAGGTATTTATGACATTAGTTTTCTCTGATTGTGTGTGTGTGTGTGAGTGTGTCTGTTTGAGTGTGAGTGTGAGTGTGTGTGAGTGTCTGTCTGTGTCTGTGTGTGTCTGTGTGTGTCTGTGTGTGTCTGTCTGTCTGTGTCTGAGTGTACGTCTGTGAGCGTGTGTGTGTGTGCGTGTGTGTGTGTGAGTGTGTGCGTGTGTGTCTGTGAGTGTGTGTGTGTGTGTGTGTGTGTGTGTGTGTGTGTGTGTGTGTGTGTGTGTGTGTGTGTGTGTGTGTGTGTGTGTGAGTGTGTGTGTGAGTGTGTGTGTGTGTGAGTGTGTGTCTGTGTGTGTCTGTGTCTGTGAGTGTGTACGTCTGTGAGTGCGTGTGTGTGTGAGTGTGTGCGTGTGTGTCTGTGAGTGTGCGTGTGTGTCTGAGTGTGTCTGTGAGTGTGTGTGTGTGAGTGTGTGTGTCTGTGAGTGTGTGTGTCTGTGAGTGTGTGTATCTGTGAGTCTGTGAGTCTGTACTGCAGGCGTCCACTAGAGGGAGTGATTGTAACAGCTATGAGATGATCAATGAAATGACATTTAACATCACATAATGGACACATTGTTTTCACTAATGTAAATCAAGCCGCAGGTTCCCACAATTATGGAGATGACAGGAAATATTAAAATTTTTTCCCTTTCTATAGTTCTAAGCATTTTCATAGTGAAGACACATTTCTTAAATATTTCACATGTAGAGTAAAATATGCTAAATAGCTCAAACTGAAATAAAAAATAATAAAAACTATAGAGACAAAATGACAAAAAATAACCCTGATATACACATGCATGCTGTCACATTAACAACAGTGGAAATTAAAAAGCATAAAGATGAGTGTTATTAATAAAAGTGATTCTGATGTGATGTATATGTTGTGTGCTGTGTTTAGGACGATGGCCATCGTTCAGTCGTATCGGGACGTCCTCAGTGAAGTGTCCCATTTGCAGTCAGTCGTTCAGTCACAGTCAGAGCTGGTGAAGAAGATGAGAGAGAGACCAGCGCCGCCTGTCTTCAGAAGAGGTGAGTTCACCCTCGTGCATAAGAATAAGACCTTAACAGCTGTTATTTATGGAAGCTTTATGCCACAGAATAAAAATATAGAATGGTACACTACCGCTCAAAAGTTTGGGATCAGAGCGATTTTTTATGTTTTTTGCAGAAGTCTCTTCTGCTCATCAAGGCTGCATTTATTTGATTAAAAATACCGGAAAAACAGTAATATTGTGAAATATTATTGTGATGTAAAATAACATTTTTCTATTTTAATATACATTAAAATCTAATTTATTCCTGTGATGCGCAGCTGTATTTTCAGCATCATTTCTCCAGTCTTCAGTGTTTCACGATCATCAGAAATCATTCTAATATGCTGATTTATTATCAGTGCTGGAAACTGTTGCTGCTTCATATTGTTTTGGAACTTTTGTGATACTTTTTTCAGGATTCTTTGATGAATAAAAAGTTAAAAAAGAAGAGCATTTATTTAAAATATAAATATTTTCTAACAATATACACTACCGTTCAAAAGTTTGGGGTCAGTAAATATTTATTCTTTCTTTTTTTAAAAGAAATTAAAACTTTTATTCAGCAAGGATGTGTTAAATTGATAAGAAGTGATAGCAAAGATTTATATTGTTAGAAAAGATTCATATTTTGAATAAATGCTGTTCTTTTTTAACTTTTTATTCATCGGTTCTTTTTAACTTTTTATTCATCAAAGAATCCTGAAAAATTATCGCAGTTTTAAAAAAAAAACATTGATAATTCTAATAATAAATCAGCACGTTATACTGATTTCTGAAGATCATGTGACGCTTTATACTGGAGTAATGATGCTGAAAATACAGCTTTGCATCACAAATAAATTACAGTTTAACAGATATTAAAATAGAAATCATTATTTTATATTGTAATAACATTTTGCAAGATTACTGTTTTTTTTCTGTATTTTTAATCAAATAAATGCAGCCTTGATGAGCAGGAGAGACTTCTTTAAAAACATTACAAATCTTACTGATCCCAAACTTTTGAGCGGTAGTGTAGTTGTGAGTTTAGATCTCACGGTTCTTACTTTTTTTCTCGCAATTGTTTTTTTTTTTCTGTATTGTTTCTGCCACAGAATAAAAAGGAAGCTGTGACTTTTTGTCTCATATTTCTCATAAAAGAAAGAAAAGTTTTTTTTATCGCAATTGCAAGTTTGTATCTCACAATTTGGACATCAAAGCTCAGTTTATATGTAACTTTTTTTTTTTTTTTTTTTTTTGCCACCGAATAAAAATAACAGCTAATTGCAACATTGTATCTCACAGTTCAGACATTTCTTCTTATAATTGTGAGTTTGTATCTCGCAATTGTAAGTTATGAAATTGTAATTGTGAGTTTACATCTTGCAATTCTGTATATTTATCTTGCAGAAATAAAAAAATAAAAAAGGTAATTGCAGCTTTTTTCATACAATTGTAGTCACAAGTGTGAGAATTAAGAGAGAGTTTATCTTGCATTTCTGGGTGAAAATTGTGAGATATAAACTCTTTATGATTTATTATTATTTTTATTCTGTAGCAGAAATAAGTTTCTGTAATTATTAATTCATGTTATTAAATATAAAAATGTATAGTTCACTCAATAGTAACTATTCTTTCTCCATCCTCAAGTCGCTCCAACACTTATTTTATCATTACTATAGTATTATATTATTTAGCGTGGTTCTTTTTTGTCCTTTTTGGTGCTTGAGAGTATAAATCACTGTCCACGTTTATTTGGTGCTGGTTTGTGTGCTTTTGTGTTGCACAGTAGAAAGAAAATGATAAAAGTCCAACAGTAGGCTGAGTAAATGAGTTTGGGTGAAGTATTAAAAATGTTCAGTCAACATAAAGCCAAAAAACCAACAGCAGAAACAAAAATAATCCATCATACTCGCAGCTGTGACTGTATTTGCATGCAAGCATTCAGCAGCCGCTCTGATTCATAGTGACTTACGTTACAGTCAAGCTGTACATTAGATTTGCATTTAAATGCACGGATAAAGGCTCTTTTTGTCTATTCAAGGACATGTGTTTTTGAGTGATATTCATTTGGCGGCTTTTCTCAATATTAATTTGATTAATTTAATTTGCATAGTATGTCATTAATTCAGTAGATTTCAGTGGTTGCATCATCATGAAAGTGCCTTTGTGCCATTTTTCATCTATTAAAATGTTTTAGTAAAAAATATTGTTATATTGGGCTTATAAATAAATGCTTATTTGAGAGTAAATGCATAATATATACACTACCTGTCAGAAGTTTGGAATAATTAAGATGTTTTTTTTTTAAGAAGTCTCTTCTGCTCACCAAGGCTGCATTTATTTGATAAAAAATACAGTAAAAATTGTAAAATATTATTAGAATCTAAAACAGCTGTTTTCTATGTGAATATCTGTTAAAATGTAATTTATTTCTGTGATCAAAGCTGTATTTTCAGCATCATTACTCCAGTCTTCAGTGTCACATGATCTTCAGAAATCATTCAATAATAATGTTTCTTGAGCAGCAAATCAGCATCTTCTTTCCAAAATATTTTTTAAAAATCTTCAATTATTCCTAACTTTTATATAGTAGTGTATTTAATATGTCATTAAAAGGATGAAAAATATCAGGCAGGATGATATAGAGAGCTTCTCTTGACATACATCACATACAAATGCTATTTGAACACTTTTTTTTTTATAAGAATAATTAGAATTAAAAGAATAATTATTTCTGCTACTGTATCTATTAATTCTGCACATGCATATGCAGTTGAAAGATGTGTTGTCTGCTGTCGTAGATTGGGATCTGAGGTCATGTCAGCTCAGGTGTGAATCATCAGCGCTTTATATTACTGTGTGTGTGTGTGACTGTGAATGTGTGAGTGTGTCGTGTGAGTGTGTCGTGTGTGCGTGTGTGTGAGTGTGTGTGTGCGTGGTCTGTGTGTGTGTGTGTGTGTGAGTGTGAGTGTGAGTGTGTGTGTGTGACTGTGAGCGCGTGAGTGCGTGTGTGAGTGCGTGTGTGAGTGCGTGTGTGAGTGCGTGTGTGAGTGCGTGTGTGAGTGCGTGTGTGAGTGCGTGTGTGAGTGCGTGTGTGAGTGCGTGTGTGAGTGCGTGTGTGAGTGCGTGTGTGAGTGCGTGTGTGAGTGCGTGTGTGAGTGCGTGTGTGAGTGCGTGTGTGAGTGCGTGTGTGAGTGCGTGTGTGAGTGCGTGTGTGAGTGCGTGTGTGAGTGCGTGTGTGAGTGCGTGTGTGAGTGCGTGTGTGAGTGCGTGTGTGAGTGCGTGTGTGAGTGCGTGTGTGAGTGCGTGTGTGAGTGCGTGTGTGAGTGCGTGTGTGAGTGCGTGTGTGAGTGCGTGTGTGAGTGCGTGTGTGAGTGCGTGTGTGAGTGCGTGTGTGAGTGCGTGTGTGAGTGCGTGTGTGAGTGCGTGTGTGAGTGCGTGTGTGAGTGCGTGTGTGTGTGCGTGTGTGTGTGTGTTGCTGTGGTTCTCGTCTGTCTGGGATTGTCAGTATTCCCTGTGTGTCGCAGAGGAGAAGCAAAAGGTGCAAATTAGAATGAGTGTTAAAAATGAGGAAGAGCTCCATGTGTATTTCAGCAAATCATGAGCTGGCGGCAGCAGCGTGTGAGGAAATATGTCTTTTCTTTAAGATATAGCCCATGTATTCCTCTGAGAGGTCAACGACATAATCAGTTTTCAAATGAGCCCCTCGTTGTTTCTTGAGATGAGAAGTGGTTAGTGATGTGTGTGAATCTGTGCATCCCCGAGGAGCACTAATGCATGGCTTGTTTATGTTACTGCACTCGCCATCTGTGCTGGTAAAAATAGTGCTCGCTCTCTCTGGTGATCTGGTTTGAGTTCAAACTTTATAGCCAGGTGAGTCTCACAAACAGATCTACATCATTTCATCCCAGCTAAAAAAAAAAAAGACAAGAAATTGAATGTTTTTAGGATTTTGCAAGCTATTTTTTAATTTACATAATCTATTATTTTCTCATATAGTATACATATAAAATAATTTATAATAAAAAAGACTATTTATTCATTAATTCATTCATGTAATCTATTATTTTCTATTATGTATATAAAATAAGGCTCATAATATATAATAGTAATTATAGATTAAATAAATAAATGTAGATAAAATTAATTAATTTAGTGAGTCAGGCTGTTGTGAGTGCACTCAGTAGACAGCATGTTTTGTAGCTGTAGTGTGTTTGTGGGAGTTTCTGAGGTGTGTAATAAATCCAGAGGCTGTCGGTTTCAGCTGCTTCAACTGTTCCAGTGCAGTGCCTGGACGACGTGCAGAAGAGCAGCGTCCCTCGTCCTCCCAGCGCGCCTCCGCTGCCCTCGACTCCAGACGGCCTGCAGGAGAACTGCCTGAAGGACCCTTGGGCCGTCCCTCGTCCGGCTCCGCTGGGCAGCCCCGGCGTGCGGCTCAATCCCACTCTGCGCATGAGCTCGCTGGACGACAGCTCCTGGTCCTTCCCCAGCACTCCCCGTCCAAGCGACGCCCTGTTCTGGGACCAAACCAAGCCCAAGAGCCCCGCCGGCGACTGGGCCCAACCGCACTGAGTCACGCTCCCGCCACGCCACACCTTACCTGCCTTAACACACACGTCCCTGTCTGGATGATCCCGGATGAGCAAATACCTCGAGCAGACTGGGACGGAGAAACCCACACGGGACACCAAACACCCGAGAGCCGGACGCTGGAATGGACACGTTCCTGACGTATATTTGTGATTCATTATATCCTATAGGCTTGTGTTCATCTCGAGTCGATTCTATTAACCGTGACGGATCCTGTCTCGTATTATGAACGTGTAAGGGGAATGTTTTAGTAGTTCACGCACTCCTCGAAGGATTTTTCTTTAGAAACACATCTGTCATGTTTTTATACCCATACAGCTGTTCAAACCCCAAATCAGGGGAAACAAAGTTTTAGTGTTTAGATTTAGTCAATAAATGAGCTGATCTGTGGGCAGCGGGTTTGTTTGTGCAAGTTATTTTGCTTTAAACGGGGTCTCGCAGTCAACCTGAAAATTTGCATATTAAAAAGTCTTTCTATAGTAAATGATCGACTTTTTTTAGGGGCAGAGAACTTACTGTATCCGTTAGTTTTCTTCCTCTGCTCTTGAGTCTATGGCAGCCCACAGAACCGCTTGCGAGAAAGGGATGAAATTTGGCACACAGATAGAAGACAGTCTCAACATTAACCATAGCAAATTTGGAGTCTCAAACCCTATAGCGTCACCAACAGCTCAAATTTGCACTCATGTTTATGCTAATAACTTTTGAACCGTAAAGTCTAGCAAAAGCAAAATTCTTTTCAAAATTTCTCTAAAAAATTCAGAATTCCTTTAACAAACAAAATTACTCGGCTCATGCTGATTCGATGGCACCCTATGATGTCATTTTCCATCATGAAAATTTTCCTGCCATTTTGAATTTTTCGAAAAACTTGCTTCTTTTTGAATTGCTCCTAGGCTGTTGCTCCAATTTTCAGGAAATTTGACTCGGATCATCTTCAGACCATGCCGACAAAAAGTTATGGAATTCAAGTTGATTAGTCAAACTTTTCTTGAATAACGCGCAAACAAATTTGTCAAAGAGCATGCCAAAATGGAAGTGAGGCTTTATCTCTGCAACGCTTTAGCGTATTGAGATCAAACATGGTGTGTGTTATAACAACCATGACTTGAGAATACCTGTACAGTTTCGGCACAGCGCCACCTAGTGGTCAGGAGATATGACAAATGGTTATTTTTGAACAATTTGTCCAAAAATCACAAAACTGTTCATTTTCAATTTGGTAATGACAAACTGAGTCAAATGATACACCACATTAGCTATTTTGGGAGTTGGCCATTTTTAATTTAGTCAGTTTTGTCGTAAAATCACAAAACTTGGTATGCATCTTTGACACCACACCCTGAAGATACTCAAAAAGTTTTGGGGCAGTGCCACTTTGTGGTAAAAAATCTGAATTAAATTTTTAAAAATGCTAATAGCCAAACTCCTCCTGGACCATTGGTCCGATTTTTACCAAATTTGACTCAGATCATCTTCAGACCATGCCGACAAAAAGTTATGAATTTTGTGTCGATAGACAAAACGGTTTTTGTTTAACGCATCAACAAATTTGATGACAGCAAACACGCTGCCATACTGCATCTGAGGCTGTATCTCTGCAAAGCTTTGACATATTGACACCAAACTGTATGTGTGTATTTGTCACCTCACACTGACCTCACCACATCAATTTGACAACAGCGCCACCTATTGGTCAAAAGCGATAAACCATTGCATCATATTACTAGTGAGTGCATTTGATTTAGCCAACCATTTTGGCTAAAGTCATCTTTAAATGCCTTGCTTAGCTCCTCATTTGCCTCATTTTGTTGTGTTTGGCTCCTTAATTGCTATATTTAAGATTCTTGCAATTCTCGAAGAATCAGAAACTGAAGCCCTGTTTAAAGTCAACATGAAACATGCCATTTTACTTCTCTAATCTGACGAGTATTCATTAAGAAGATACGATTTTATCCATCAGGAATCAATGGATCTGGTTATGAAAGGCTTTCTTTTAAATCTTTTGTGTTGATTAATGATTGTAATGTTTTTTTTTCTTTAGAATAACGTGCACTGATGAATCTTTCAAAGATGTTTGTAAAAAAAAAAATATATATATGGCCAAAATCTGAGACAAACGGCATTAATAATGTACAGAGACACAAGTAGTCGGTGTTTCTAATGACGGACGAGTGTTTGTCACAGATCACAGTAAAATGTTTTGTCTTGATACCAACTGCGTTCTGTCCTGTTTAAAGAAATGTGAAGCACAAAGCTGATGAAAAATCTATTGTATGTGTATATAAAACTTAGAATAGTCTACAGGTTCCACTTTGAGAAACAACTGGTATTGAAGGTTATCTTGTGCCGATAGTTCACCCTAAAATGAAAATTCTGTAATTATTTACTCTCCTCGGAACACAATTGAAGATATTTTAATGAAATCCGAAGTTTCTGTCCCTCCACTGACAGCCTGAGCAACTTTCACTTCGAAGGCCCAGAAAGGCAGTGAAAGCATCATGGAAGTAGAACGTTACTCCACTGGTTAATTTCCCGAAGCGATGGGAATAGCAACTATATTCAACATTTTCTTCGCTTCCGCTTAATGACAGAATTTACATTTTTGGGTGCACTATCCCTTTAAAAGCTGAGATTTGCCCGTTTGATCATGTGACCACAGCGCTTGATCTAATGCTCGCTGGAGGTTTTGTGTTTCTGGATACGTTTTGAAGTTTGATTTGACATGAAACACGTTCGGCTCTACTGCAACAGATCTGAGAACCAAATGCAATGTACAGTAGATTATTTTTTAGGATCATCAATCCTGAAAATGTGTAAATATTCAATAAACGAATTTATGTGAACATTTTTTTTGCTCAAGTCTAATGGTTAAAAGGTCTGATGTAACGTTGCTGTATCCGTGGAGGGTTGAGATGTGATTCTGTGATGATACATTCTGTAATTATTGTAACTTTGCATTTGAAGGATGAATATAAATTGTATCTGATGCTCTTATGACCGTTAGCTCTAACAAACTATCCCATTTTCAAAGGGTTTTGATTTTTGAGTGATAGAATTTTTCTTGTAAAAAAAATATTGTGCAGCACAACTGTTTTCAACATTGATAATAATCAGAAATGTTTCTAATAATCAGCATATTAGAATGATTTCTGAAGATCATGTGACACTGAAGACTGGAGTAATGATGCTGAAAATACAGCTGCGCATCACAGAAATAAATTACAGTTTAACAGATATTCACATAGAAAACAGCTGTTTTACATTCTAATAATATTTCACAATTTTTACTGTATTTTTGATCAAATAAATGCAGCCTTGGTGAGCAGAAGAGAGTTTTTAAAGACATTACTGACCCCAAGCTTTTTGTTATATATAATTTAAAATATTTTATTAATAGTACACAATATCACCAGTTATTTATATTACATTTAGCATTTTTAAAAAATGTTGCTACAGTGCTACAAACAATTACAGCCACTGAATTACAGCAGCTGAACGATCATTCCAGGAGGTTCTGATTGAACAACTTCCTGAATCTGAAGCACAAACTGAGTGAAAATCATCTGAACACGAGCATCATGAATAACTCGGAGCTATGGATTTTAAAACAAACAAACAAACAGCAGGTTCTGTGGCAGCAAGTCCCGGGGGTCGGTGGGACGATACACATCTGATGTGATTCAGAAACATTCTCTATGAATTCTTATTAGACTAGTGATGATTTATAAGAGCTAATCATGAATATAAACCACAGCAATGCAACAGATACAGAAAACATCCATCAGAGACAACAGCGTCTCCAAAAACGAGCAGAAATGACTTTCATGGTCCATCCTCCTCCTCATCCTCATCCTCGCTGCAGTGTTCTTCATCACGTTCATCACATGCTGGTGGGAAGCTTCTGCTTTCTGTTCTTGGCTGGAATCCCGGTCTGTTCGTATTCGCGTTTCTCTCTGAGATACTCCTGTTTGCACTCCTCGAAGAACGCAGGATCCTGATAACTGAGAGAAGAAACGCCATTCAGAGCACGATCACACACTAAAATACATGACAAAAACTCCTGCTTCATCAACATTTATCAAATAAACATGATCTTCAAACTTGATTTTCATGGCACTTTTTTGTTCTTTTATATATACGTGACCCTGGAGCACAAAACCAGTCATAAAGGTCAATTTTGTGAAATTGAGATTTATGCATCAGCTGAAAGCTGAATAAATAAGCTTTCCATTGATGTATGGTTTGTTAGGATAGGAGGACGATATTTGAAAACCTGGAATCTGAGGGTGCAAAAAAAATCTAAATATTGAGAAAATCATCTTTAAATGAAGTTCTTAGCAATGCATGTTACTAATCAAAAATTAAGTTTTGATATATTTACAGTAGGAAATTTACAAAATATCTTCATGGAACATGATCTTTACTTAATATCCTAATGATTTTTGGCATAAAAGAAAAATCTATAATTTTGACCCATACAATGTATTGTTGGCTATTGCTACAAATATACCCCAGCGACTTAACACTGCTTTTGTGCTCCAGGGTCACAAATGTATCAAATATCATGAACGTTTAAATTGTTAACATCATGAAAATATCTTTATAATTTTGTTACAATGTAACACTTTCTTGTGTCAGAAAAGATCTAAATATTGATTATCATGAACATCTAACAGCTACATTCTGACAGACACGAATTTACTTAAATATTTTATATTTTAAAACATAGCTAGTCCAGTGCTTTAATAACATAATAAAAATACATAATAATTGGTAAAAAAAAAAAATATTTTATACATTTTTGCAAGAATTTCTGCCTGTTTGTTATATATACATAAAAAAAAATATATATATAAATAAATAAACATATATATATATATATATATATATATATATATATATATGTAAAAAAGGGTTCTTAAAAATCTTTGTTTCAAGATTTTTATTAAATGAACCATGTTTTCAAACTTAATTTGCATGGTAATTTATTTATTTTTGTGACTAGCTCCATGAATGTTTGTATGGTAAATGTTATGAAATTATCCTAATATGACCATGTGCTTAAAAAAAACATTTTAAGAGACTTTGACTCACAATCATGAACATCTACAACTTCAATTTGGCAGACAAAGTTTTTCATTTATTTTATATTTTAAAACAAAGTCACTCCAGTGCTTTAATGACATAATAAAAATATGTAGTTAATAAAGAAAATAATCAATTATACAAAACTATGAAAAATGAAGCATAATGCAATTTTAGGATGAACCAACTAGACCATTTTGACTAGATATAAAATCAAGATTTTGATTAAATAAACCATGTTTTCAAACCTTTTTTTAGGATCTCTAGATGGATACCAACAAGACCAGACGTGCCCATTTATAAAAAAAAAAATAATTAAATAATAATAAAAAATAAAAAATAAAATATATATAATTTACATGACATCAAAATGCATTACATTATTGTTTAATAATAATCATAATAATTATTATTTTCTTCTTATTAATCACATTCACTAATATTGTGAATGGATACACCAGCTAGACCAGAGTAGCCCAAACTTTATAATAAGAAATATCAAAAATCAAACTTGACTGAGGGTTTGACCAAATGTAAATGTTGTATTATTTCCAGTTATATTATTTTAAAATGTATTAAATCAAATAATTAAAAAAAAAAAAAAAGTTTCATCAAATTTTAATTTCCTTAAATATTTTTTTATGTTTCAGTTTATTGTCAGCCATTTTTTAGGATCTCTGGACCAACAGGTGCCCAAACTCTGGGGGCTGTGGGACAGAAATAAATGCTGGATTATATTATATTATATTAAAATGTGTTATGCAAAAATAAATAATTAAAAATGGAAAAGTGTTAGATTTTAAAATATTTAAATGCTTAAAATCAAAACATTTCAGTGCAAAAATAAACAAAAGAAAAAAAGGCTAGAAATGATATGATGTGCTACAAAATGTTTACGGTTTGGGCATCTCTGAACTCGACCATTTTGACTTGTTCCTCTAAAAAGTTGATCAGAAAAGCAGTGGTTTGTGTGAATGAATGAAGAGACTCACTGCAGCGTCAGACACTCT
>NW_015544237.1:170066-173363 GCF_001515605.1 Sinocyclocheilus anshuiensis
TCTTTCAGAGCGGCGTTCTCCTCTCGACACCTGAACACCATGAAGAAGCCGGCGTCCTTACAGCAGCTGTTGAACGCTACGAACACACAGAAGAGAAGGACTCGTCATCTCAGTACGATACGAGCGCATGAACATCAGTGTGTGTTCTGTGTCCAGGAGAAGAACCGACGGAATGAATGTGTGTCTGTGTTTCTGTTATCAGGCTCTGCTTCTGTCCAACATTAATTAGCTCTCGTCCCGCGACTCCAAGCTCCACCAAACATCAGTGTAATTACTGATATCTGACTGATGATGAGCTCTCATCTGTATGCAGAGCAGATTGAGCAAAACCAATTCCAGAAAGCAGAAGCGTGAGACTAATCTGATACATATGAAGATCATCTGATGCATAAACATGAAGATAAACACTCAACTCCTCCAGCGCTTCCAGAGACAATCAATGAGAACGCACACGCACACACACACACACACACACGCACACACACATGCACACACACACACACACACCTCTCACACACACGCACACACACGCACACGCACACACACGCACACGCACACGCACACACACATGTCTGGTTTGCTATCTTTGTGGGGACTCTCCATAGGCGTAATGGTTTTTATACTGTACAGACCGTATATTCTATTGCCCTACACCAACCCTACCCCTAAACTACCCCTTACAGGAAACTTTGTGCTATTTCAGATTTTCAATACACTCCATTCTGTGTGATTTATAAGCGTTTTGAAAAGTGGGGACATGGGGTAATGTCCTGAAAAGTCAATTTAGGTCCCCACCGTGACACGAGTCCCCATGAGTCTGTGTGTAGTCAGGTTTAAGTCATCACCAGGATATATAAACCAGTACACACACTCTCACACGCGCTCACACGCGTGCGCGCACACACACACACACACACACACATAAATAGTGATGAAAGCCAAATTATTAAATGTCATGGATGTATATTTACAGAGTAATCCACTCTTGTAGAGGAGGGTCAAAATGACCATTTTCATCTGAGATTCAGAGCCAAATTACAGGAGGATAAAAATGACTTTAGAAAGACGGCAGCATCATGATGTTACTTTTACTCAGAGAGTGGAAGCTCTATTAGTAAAATCTGTTGACTTCAGCAATATTTGCTGCATTATATGCCAATGGTGACAGTTCAAAAATGGGAAAAAGCACTTTTTGAGTTTTTTTGCCCAAAGTTTACATGCCTGTAACTCAAGAACTTATAAAGATATCTTAATATCATTTTAGATTTTGGGTCTTAATAAACCTTTCTTTTGGTATCCTTATTTTTAAGCTCCTATAATGTTCAGCTCCAGAGATGTAGGAATTTCAATGTGGCTATAGAATTAAATTGTTAAATTGTACACATTTTCAGAGGCCAAAAACCAAATGTGGGTCACTTTGCATTCAGCTGATCCTCTTTTTCTTTTAGAGAGGAATGTCTGAAGAACAAATAACGTTGAAGCTAGAAATGTATCTTGTTTTCTCTCTATCAAAACAATTGCATTGGACAAACCTGTCTAAGTGTTAAAAATGCACTGAAACGGTCAAGTTGAGGCACATTAACCTGCTCTCAGATAAGATTCTATAAAGGTATATTTGGAAGGAGGGATTTTGCTGATTTTATCAGCTTCTGAAGCATCGTAACTACATGTTACCGCACTGAGATCTCTGGAATTGAACCATACAGGGCCTTAAAAATGAAGATTCCAACAGAAAAGTTTCTTAAGAACCAGAATCTAAAATGATATTAAGATATCTTTAATAATTCTTGAGTTACAGGCACGCTAACTTTGGAAAAAGAACATTTTTGGCACTCGCTGAGGTATGTTGTATGCAATTGTTTTGATAGAGAAAAACAAGCAACATTTCTAGTTTCAATATTATTTGTTCTTCATACAATGTTCTTTAAATACAATAAGTATCAGCTGTATACAAAGTGACCAACATTTGGTTTTTGACCACTGAAAATGGGAAAAATTCATCATGAAGCCGCGTTGAGATCCCTGTATCTCTGGGATTGAACCATTCAGGGCCTTAAAAATGAAGATTCCAAAAGAAAAGTTTGTTAAAAATGAGTATCTAAAAGGATAATACGATATATTCAATACTTTTAGAATTACAGACACGCAAACTTTGGAAAAAGAATATTTTTGGCACTCGGACAGGCATGAGCTATGCAATTGTTTTGATGGAAGGAAACGAGATACATTTGTAGTTTTAACATTATTTCTTCTTCAGACATTGTTCTTTAAATACAAGAAGAATCATCTGTATGCAAAGTGACAAGCATTTGGTTTTCCACCACTGAAAATGTGTACAATTTAACAATTTCCTTATTGAGATTCCCATGGGGCCTTAAAAATGAAGATACCAACAGAAAAGTTTGTTAACAACCAAAAACTAAAAGGGCATTAAGGTATCTTTACAGCTTCTTGAGTTACAGGAACACGAAAAGTGCTTTTTCCCATTTTTGAACGGTCACCATAAGCATATAATGCAACAAATATTGCTAAAGTCAACAGATTTGACTAATAAAGCTTCCAATCTCTGTGTAAAAATAACATCATGATGCTGCCATCTTTCTAAAGTCATTTTTATCCTCCTGTAATTTGGCTCTGAATCTCAGATGAAAATTTAAATTTTGACCCCCCTCTAAAAAATGGAAAAGTACTCAGCAAATATTAATCCATAGCATTTAATATTTTGGCTTTGGTCTTCATTTATGTATTTCTTTCACCTGAAAAAAAATGATCAAAATTTTTTTTAGCTGGGTCGACACAGAATGACACTAAAAGGATTCAGAGGCGGTGCAAGCTATCGCATTTTTATAAACGTGATTTTCTTTGGAACACCATGACTTTATCAATAAGTCCATGAGCATATTAAACACAACAAATCATGATCTCATGTTGACTTTGCATGATCAAACATCATAATCAAACACGGCACAAGCGCTTGTGGCAGTTGAACGTCTGAAACGCAGAGTGTAAAGCAGCTCTGAACAATGAAGCGGCTTGTTCTCACTGTGGTCTCGGTACGACTACAGCCAGAGCTTTCATCAGGCTGTCACGCGTGTGCAGAACACGCTAACACACGTCCCTGCAGCGCTGCGGCGCAGAGGTGTGAAAGCCATGAGCTAACGTCAGGAGGGGGTTTCCACGCGCACACATGAGGAGAAATACTCCACTGAAACACTCACAGTCACTGAGAGAAAACACACACACTCACACACTCACACACACACACACACACACACACACACACACACACACACACAC
>NW_015544237.1:173490-178140 GCF_001515605.1 Sinocyclocheilus anshuiensis
ACACTTATTTTTTATTTGATTTAATTTTAAAATTATATATTTTTATATATATAATTTTAAAATAAAAACAATCAAAATAAAACGCTTATTAAAACAATGATTAGATATTTTAGCTGGCTACCTGCATGTCATGTGACCATAAACCAAGATCAGAGAACCATAAACACATCAATGTGTTGTTGTTAAATTAATACAATATAACAAAAAGTCTGGGAATCCCTGGTTCAGAAAAATCTAATAATGTTCAATATTATTCTCTTCATTTAAGGTTATAATTTTTGTCTTTTTAAATCAACATTTTTGTAAAGTACTGAAATTTTTAATTTTTTTTTACTGTTTTTAACTTTATTTATATATATATATAGAGAGAGAGAGAGAGAGAGAGAGAGATTTGGTGTTAGTCTCTTTGGGTCAATGGAACAAGTGTTTTTCATTGTGGTCTCAGACACCCAAAAAGTCCCCCGATGCATTATTGTGATGTCTGTATTTTTAGCACGCTGAGATTCTGACATAAACAGCTGGATTCATACCATCCACAAGCTGAGAGCATCTCTCTTTGGCTTTCTCTCGCATCATCTTGGGAATCAGCACATCTTTCTCCACGTGTCGCAAGCGTGGCTCCTCTGTGGAGGCAAAAACAACAGCATTCATATTAATCAAACACTGATTCATTCATTCATCAGTCAAACAGTCACAGCCTACAGACACAAACACTGAGAACCATCAGAGAGATTCAGCAGCGAGTCATTTAGTTCATTCATGTTGATTCTTCTGATTCATTCCAAATGACTCCTGGTGCCACAGTGTGTGATCAAAAATCTATAAATGCTTTGTATATGACACATAACATTATAAAACATGCATGTATCAGCGCATACAGTGATCTGTGAACAGAAGTCTGTAGTGTTGTTGTAGTTTTACACACGCATTCATAATTTCCCGGCGGAAATTAAAATCTTCCCGTACCTGCTTTAGACGGATCCATTTACACCTCACTTACTGTAATTAGTTACTAGATTGTTTATTATTATGAAACACTGACGTGTTTCCAATGTGACCCTCTGCTCTGCGTGTTTAGCGTGAGACTGTTTCGCTCACTTCCGGTCGGAGACGTCGACGTAAGCCGTTAGAGCTTATGGTCGTTGTAGTTCTGCGGAGCTCAGGATGAACTACACACAGAACGGAGCGCTACAGGATCGTCCGACAAACATGAGATCAAGAATTCTGCAGTAATCTGACTGGTGACATCAGGGGAAAGTTGATTACAATTATAATAATAATAATAATTCAAATAAAGTTTAAAGTGACTTTACTATAATATAGAGGAGGAGCAGTTTCTTAACATATGAAAAATCACTCGGTAAATATGATAATACAGAATTTAATAAATTATAACATGACGCTTCTCTGCTGCAACTTTACATTCAGTACCTTCTGAACGGGTTTTTTAATCAGAAAGTCTTAGTGTTTGGTCCAGATCTAGTTAAACTTTGACCTGTTGAGTTCACACGCTCACTGTCACACAGCTGATGAGATCCGGGGTTTATGAGACGATAAAAAGCGAATAATTAATGCCAACATTCAAATAATCAAGTGGAGCTGCTCCATTAATCAAATTAAAACAGAAATTGTAAAATATCTCATCCAGGGGTTCTCAAACGTTTTGGGGCCAGGAACCCCTTCCTAGGAGCCCTCGTTAATATAACAGAGATTAAACATGCTCTGAGACGCTGTTGGAACGCCCAGTTTTTCTGGAAATTTACATTTTTCTAGATTACACTTATTTTTTTCCAGGTTTAATTTTCTGGACTAGTAATCTAAAAGCATGTCTAATTGATTTAAATCATAAGATGTAACAACTAAATACAAATTAAATACAAACATTAACATTAAATATAAACAACATACATATATAACCTGGTCAATCATGACTTTTAAATCATATAAACAATAAAAAACTAATCTTGCAAGCATTTAACATGCATCTGTGTACGCAATGTCACTTTATTTACATTCACATTTACATCATTTCCAGCAGAAACTTAAGCATTTCACCAATATTCTGCCAAAATAAAAGCCTGAGGATCTGAATATTTGAAAGTGCAGAATTTACGACATAAATATACACTACTGTTTAAAAGTTTGGGGTCAGCAGATTTTTTTTCTTTCTATTTTTGAAAGAAATTAATACTTTTATTCAGCAAGGAGGTGTTAAATTGATAAAAAAGTGACAGTAAAGACTGTTAGAAAAGATTTCTATTTTGAATAAATGCTGTTCTTTTTTAACTTTTTATTCATCAAAGAATCCAAAACAATATGAAGCAGCAAACATTGATAATAAATCAGCATATTAGAATGATTTCTGAAGATCATGTGACACTGAAGACTGGAGTAATGATGCTGAAAATACAGCTGCGCATCACAGAAATAAATTACAGTTTAACAGAGATTAAAATAGAACACTGTTATTTTAAATTGTAATATTATTTCACAATATTACTGTTTTTTCTGTATTTTTGAGAAAATAAATGCAGCCTTGATGAACAGAAGACTTCTTTAAAAAACATTACATATCTTACTGATCTAAAACTTTTGAATGGCAGTGTGTATATATAATTGTAAAATTATAAAAAATTATATTAAAAAAAAGTTTTTAAAATTATATATATAAACAATATCTTTTAATTTTGTGTGTGTGTGTATATAGCCATGCAATTGTTTTTATATTTCCATTGTTGTTTTATATAAAATATAATACAATTATTTCATTATTTTTTATTTAATATCATTTATTTAAATAGCATATTTAATTATTATATTTGATATGAATTAAATTAGATTTAAGCAATAAAATATATATAGGTTGAACAATATATTTTAATTATATGTATGTGTGTAATATAATACATATAAACAATTATAATTATATACAATATATGTATTAGTAAAAAAAAAAATATATATATATATAAACCCTAACCCTATTTATTGAAGCCACACGTAAATGTAAAAATAAATAAAATACATAAATATAAATCTGCTAATGCTGAGGCCTGCATCACTAGTAGTATTTTTGCAAACATATCTTGTTTTCAGGATGTACTTTATACTGACCAAGACAAAGATGATTAAGTTTGTGTGTTTAAAACACAAAATTAAATTTGAATAAATCCAGATGTTTTCAGTAAGGGCAATAAATATGGATTACAGCAGATATTTGAGATCACAGTTAAATGGTTTGAAACATTCTAATGGTCACTTTATGAGCACAAATTTAAATGCGTCTTGCTGCAGAAGCTGCTTTGTGGTATTTTATCATCTGCATCTCACCTGTATTCCCATCAGTTTTAAGGAAAGGACCTTGATAAATAAACACAAGTGAAATGAAGTAATGCTGCATGTGCAGAGCAGTCGTTGAGCGTGCATTGGAGTTCACACCTGTGTAGTTCACACCTGTGCCACCTGTCGTGATTGTGCAACAGCAGCTCAGACGCACCGCAGGTCTGTCACTGGATGTCTGTTGAATTTCCCACACGAGACTGAAGCTGATCGAGGCAGAAACATCAGAGAGCGTCTGACTGCTGTTAAACGCCATCAGATAGACCAAACCACCTCAAAGACAAATCTCATCACAGACAGCACCAGTGACACGCTGGAGCCTGACAATACTGAGCAGAGAAAGAGTCGCATCACACTCACTGATGCATCTGGGTTCGGTCTAAACGGTTTGCATTTCCCTGCTGCAAAATAAAGATTCTTAAGACATCTGTGACCCTGGAGCACAAAACCACACTGTAAAAAATGACCGTGAATTTTACGGTAAAAGACTGTAAAAATGCTACAGTAAAAACCTGTTAAATGGTTAACGGTAAATTCCCCTGCTATATACGGTGAAAAACCGTATTGGACATTACATGTATTGGACATTAATTTTACGGTAGTATACCGTTTTTGGAAGTGAAAAAGACGTATAATTTACAGTGAATAACCGTAAATTGACATTCCCAGAATTCCCTGCGTTACATTTCAAATGTGATGTTTTTTTGTTGAAATAACTGTTTCTTCTTAGTTTTTTCTTCTCAGTTTTGTATATTAGGGTTGTGTGTTACACCTAATGTTGTTAAATGAATGTTTATTGCATTATTTCAGTTTCACGTGTGTTAGCATGATGGTGTTTAGCATTTGGGTGAATGACACTGTGCACCTTCTACATATGTTAGTATTTAAAAGCTGCTTGTGATGGGCTTTGGTTCATCGTGTGACTTTCTCATCTGCATTTGGTGGTTATCAGTGTATTACAATGCTACAAAACAGATTTCAGTACTTCAATAGGTTGGTATATTAACATTACATCAGTTAATGAAATTACGGTATTTAACTGTAAATTTAAGTTAAAACCGTAAAACCTAAAATGTTGCTACCGTATTTTTTACGGTAAAATTCCGGCAACCACATGTTGTAAATTTTAAGGAATTTTTTTTTACAGTGCAGTCATAAGGGTCAATTTTTCACAATTGAGATTTATACATCATCTGAATACATGAGCTTTCCATTGATGTATGGTTTGTTAGGATAATAGGACAATATTTGGTCGAGATACAACTATTTTAAAATCTGGAATCTGAGGGTGCAAAAAAATCAAAATATTGT